>NT_109318.2:191306-196165 GCF_000001635.26 Mus musculus | reverse complement strand
AAAATTGCGTCCTCCCTCCCTCCCTCCCTTCCTCCCTCCCTCCCTCCCTCCCTTCCTCCCTCCCTCCATTTTTTCTTCCTTTTTGAGACGGGATCTCACTCTATTGCCCTGACTGGTCTTGAACTCACGGAGACCTGCCTGCCTATGTCTCCAGGTGCTGGGGTTAAAGGTGTGCACCCTTGGCAGCTCTTTAGTGCCCTGATCATCACTTACCCACCCCAGTGATGTAGATCAGGGCTTGGACTGGGGAGGTCTTGAGTCCATAGTATGAAACTCGAACCTATAAGACAATAGCAGACATTTATGATTTCTCTTAGTCACTCAACAAACAAGTTTGAGCTCTGCTGTATGCCCGCTCAATCCAGCTCAACTCTGCTAATTACGAAGTTGTAGAAAATGGTCCCAAAGGAGCTCAGAGATGGAGGGACCCGCCCGGCCTGAGAAAAGGGGGTAAGGGAAGAGTCCATGAGGGGTGTTTATTTATTGGCTAATTTTATGTCACCTTGACACAAACCAGAGTTGTCTGAAAGGCCGGAACTTCAATTGAGAAAATGCCTCCTTAATATCCAACTGGTGGACATTTTCATTATTAGTGTTTGATGAGGGAGGGCCCAGCCCATTGTGGGTGGGGCCATCCCTGGGCTGGTGGTCCTGGGTTCTATAAGAAAGCAGGCTGAGCAAGCCACAAGGAGCAAGCCAGTAAGCAGCCAGTAAGTGGAACCTTCTATCAGCTCCAGCTTCCAGGTCCCCACCCTGTGTGAGTTCCTGTGCTGACTTCCTTCTATGATGAACAGCGATGTGGAAGTGTGAGCCAGATAGACCTTTTCCTCCCCAACTTGCTTTTGGTCACGGTGGTTCATCATAGCAACAGCTACAGTTCTAACAAAGTATGTCTTGAGAGATTCTTGGAAGGGGAGTAGGGGATCAGCAGCTGGAAATGGGGTACAAAAAGCATTAGAGGGAAAGAAAGAGCAGGGAGTAGCCGTGGAACTGGACTTCAGGTTGTCTCTCAGGCACCGGGAAGCAGGCCCTCAGCTGTAGAGCATGAGCAGTCTGTGCGGCCTCCAGATCAGAAGGCTGGGGAAGAGAGTGGGGAGGGGGAGGGGGTGCACCTCAGGGGAGGACGACATGAAGCTCTGGGCTCATCTCAGTCCCTTTGCCCAGTAAAAACTGAAACAAACGAACAAGTAAACAAACAAAAACCCAGAGAGGGGTGTCTGATTGACCCAGCTGTCGGGGAAGGTGAGACATTAGGAGGGAGACGCTTGAGTGACATGAGCTGGGGACACCAAAAGTAACCAAAGAGCTACAAGGAAAGGAGCCTATCGTGACATCTGAGGGGACACACTGAGGAGTATCTGAGAGGACACACACTGAGGAGAGTCTGAGGGGACACACTGAGGAGTGTTTGAGGGGACACACTGAAGAGGTCTGAGGGGACACACTGAGGAGTATCTGAGGAGACATACTGAAGAGTGTCTGAGGGGACACACATTGAGGAGTGTCTGAGGAGACACACTGAGGAGTGTCTGAGGAGACTCACTGAGGAGTGTCTGAGGGGACATACACTGAGGAGAGTTTGAGGGGACACACTGAGGAGTGTCTGAGGGGACACACTGAGGAGTGTCTGTTTGAGGGGACACACTGAGTAGTATCTGTCTGAGGGGACACACACTGAGAAGTATCTGAGGGGAAACACACTGAGGAGTGTCTGAGGGGAGACACTGAGAAACAAAATATTGGGGGTTCACACTTAGAAGCTCCTGAGGGGATAGAGTGAAAGAACATACTCAAAGTTCATACTAAGAAATTCTTGAGGGGACACTGAAGGACCAAATGGAGGAGTCCCTGAGGGACACACTGAGAAACCACTGAGGTGCTGGGTCCTGTCCTATAGACAGTAGTTATCCTGGGCGAGGGAGGGAGGGGACAAATGACAGCATCATGAGTTCTCTGGACTCTGCAGTATTTTAGTCTGGGCTCCCTGCCTTCAGTCTGCTCCCTGGGTGCAGGCTACTTGCTTGCTTGCCACCAGCCAGTAACATCTTTGCACAGAACTTTTCTCTGGCTTCCTGTTCGCTCCAGAAAATGAGGCTCCTAGCCTTGTGTGGTGGCACAAGTTTGATCCTAATACTGAAGAAGCTGAGGCAGGAGGATTGAGAGTTTGAGCAGAGGCTGGACTAATTAGCAAGATTCTGTCTTGAAACACAGGAAAAGTAGAGCAAAACGGAGAAGAGGGGGGGGAAGGGGAGGAGGGAAGACAAGGTGGGCCCCACAACGAAGCCTCTGAGCTGGCTCCCTCACCCCTCACTTCTCCCCCTGTCTTTGTCATACAGGACTCCTTCAGCACACTCAACCTGTGTCTTGTCGCTATCATCCAGGGTGAGCCTAGGAGCCACCTGGGTGTTCCAACTCTCTCCCAGGCTGGCCTTTGGTTCCATCCTTCAACTTTCTTCTTCTTCTTCCTCTTCCTCTTCCTCTTCCCCTTCTCCTTCTCCTCCTCCTCCCCCTCCCCGTTCCCCCCTCCCTCCTCCTCCCCCTCCCCTCCTCCTCCTCCTCCTCCTCTTCCTCCTCCTTCTTCTTCTTCTTCTTCTTTTTCTTCTTCTTCTTCTTCTTCTTCTTCTTCTTCTTCTTCTTCTTCTTCTTCTTCTTCTTCTTCTTCTTCTTCTTCTTCTTCTTCCCCCTTTCTCCCTCTTCCTCCCCCTCCCTCCTCTCCTTCTCTTTCTCCTCCTTCTTCTTCCTCTTCTTTTTGAGACAGGGTTTCTCTGTGTAGCCCTGGCTGTCCTGGAACTCACTTTGTAGACCAGGCTGGCTTCAAACTCAGAAATCCGCCTGCCTCTGCCTCCCAAGTGCTGGGATTAAAGGCATGCGCTACCACTACTCTGCAACTTGCTTCTTTTTATGGCAAGTATTCCCTGACTGCACCTGCCAGACACCCTAGTTACCTTTGTGTTCTTAGAGTGGGTGACAGCATTTTATCCCCCAGGAAAGACCAAACTGGGTATGCTCCTCCAGGGAGCACGGTGTCTGTGGGAATCCCAGAGGATCTTGTGGAGACTACCTACGAGGGTCCCACCCTCTCAGTCCTGGAACTTGTGAACAAGACACAGGGAACAAAGTTTCTTAAAGGTAAGTTAAGGGTGACCTTGGAATTCAGTCCAGTGGTGTGTGTCCTTACAAGAGAAGCACACAGAGGGGGAGGAGGCCAAGTGACCAGAGCGGCACCACCACAGGTCAGGGAATACTGACTGCCACCTGACAGGAGCTCGGAGAGATGGAGAGTGACCCTCGAGGGTCGCCACAGAATGACACCCCCCCCCCCCCAGTGGCCACAGGAAGCTAACATTGGGACACAGAAAGTGCTCCTGGTGGATCCCTGCCTGTGGCCTTCAGCATCCTCTCAGCCACAGCTACCTGTTTGTTTACCTGTATGTTACCTGATGCTCCCATCCCAGTGCCGTCTTGTGTCTGCATGAGGTGGTATTTACTAAACAGTAATACATGGATGAACCGGGACCTTCATAAGCCCTGCAAGTGTCATTGTGAACGTGACTGCATTTAGACTCGCCTCTGGGTGTACCTAGGAGGATGTTTCTAGAGTGGTTTAGTCACACTGTGGATGTGGGTGGCGCTGTCTGGGGGTCCTAGACCTGCAGCCTCTCGCTCCTGCCGCCACGCCTTCCCACCGTGATGGACTGAGCCCTAGACCGCGAGCCAGAATAAGCCCCGCCCTCCTTAAACTAGTTTTTATTGGGTATTTAATCCCGGTGATGGGAAAAGAATGACGGGGACAAATGTGCCATCTGTGCGGGCACAGAGGACAAAGGAGTCACTATGAACTTGTCCAAGGAGGGGAAGGAGGCTCTCCCAGGGTGGGCCTTGAGCATAGGAGCAAATAGACTGTGCAGGGGCTGACATCTCTCACCCTCGGGCCATCAGGCCCCACCCACCCATCAATCAGGCTCCACCCCACCTATCAGGCCCCACCCATCCCACCCATTAGGCCCCACCCCACCTATCAGGCCCCACCCTCACCACACCCATCAGACCTTTTCATCATCTGTTCTGCTGCTGGCTGCTTTCACCTGTAGGGTCACCTCCAGCTCAGGGTCCAGAGGCCATTTGGAGGCCCCCATGGTACTCTTCTTGACTGGAGGACCATGGATGACATCTACGATGACTCCTGGAGAGGCTGTGATGCCGAAGGTTGTGTAGCCCTTAGGAGCAGAACTGTGGAGCGACAGAGGCAGGCTGAAGCACACATGATGAGAGGGCCCACAGCCATGTTGTCTCCAGACATCCTTTTTCCAGCAGGAGGAAACACAGGCTACCACTGGGCTTGCCCTGGCCAGAGAGTAAATCTGGTGTGATTGCCAGGAGGGAGTGAGAACACAGAATGGCAGGCCTCTTGACCGGAGGAGGCCTTAGACTTGGACCAGAGAGACCGCATTGGGAGGTGAGCAGTATGCACACATGGAAGCAGTGTGCACACACGGGACCATCACCAGTGGGCATGCCAAGGGCTTTGTGCATATAAAGTCACACACAGGGGGCTGGAAAGATGGCAATACCCCTCCCCCCAAGAACAAAGACCCCACAAATATAACAATCCAAACAAAATCACACAGATTTCTGGAGTTGTGGCAGAACAAATATTCTTTGTGAATGAGTGTGTGTGTGTGTGTGTGTGTGTGTGTGTGACAGAGTATATAGCCAGGGCTGTCCTGAAACTCACTCAGTAGACCAGGCTGGCCTGGTCTGGAATTCATGGAGACCCGCCTGCCTCTGCCTCCAGAGCCTGGGATTAAAGGCGTGCGCCACCATCACCCGGAGGAACAGCAGATCTTCTTGAGGCTCAT
>NT_109318.2:60000-191256 GCF_000001635.26 Mus musculus | reverse complement strand
TTCTCCCCAGAGACCTGCTATAGCCAATGTACAGTCCTTGACTCAAGGCCAGCAGCCTCAGCCTCCTGGGAAACTGGGCACAACCAGTTTCCAAGGCTGCTGCAGACTTGGGGGTGGAGCCCAGAGGTCTGAGCTTCCTCAGGTCTCCCGGGTGCCCTGTGCACCCTCAGGCATGAGAACCACACCCAGGAAGCTACTGACCGGGGCTGCTGAGTTACCCAACTGAGCAGAAGCTGAGGGACTGGGAAGCCAGGCTCAGCAAGGCAGGATGAAGCCAGTGGCTGAGAAAACCTGCATTTTATCTTATTTTATCATGATTTTTTTTTTTATGAGGCAAGTGGAATTGTTTCCAAGTCAACAGAACCTGCTGGACAGAGGGAAGAGCCCAGGTTTCTTTCTCAAGAGACTCTGAGGTGGGGGCAAGGAGGAGTTGCAGGCTTGGGTCAGCCACAGTCGGGACACACAGCACCGGGGTAATGGAAAGCCAGTGTGGTGGCGCACGCCTTTAATCCTAGCACTTGGGAGGCAGAGGCAGGTGGACCTCTGAGTTCGAGGCCAGCCTGATCTACAAAGTGAGTTCCAGGACAGCCAAGGCTACACAGAGAAATCCTGTCTCGAAAAAACAAACAAACAAACCAAGAAACAAAAAAAAAGGAAAGCCAGTGCGGAGGAGTGACAGTGACAGTCACAGCGAGGCCAGCGAGGAGGAGGGTCCCAGAACAGGTGTGGAGGAGCCTGATTTCTGGAACATTCTCTGTCCTTTCTCTTTTCCTCACGCCCATCTTTTGGCTCCACACCGCACTCAAGGATCAGAGAGCTACGTGGCACAGAGGCCGGACTTTCCTGGAGGACTGTGGGAAAAGGCTGGGTGGGGATGGTTTGGAGCCTGCCCTGGGGAGACAACACAGAATGACCAGAAAAGGGTTTTGATTTCGAGTATATTCCCCCTACCCCTATCCCTGCCATTCCTGTAAAAAGATCCCAGAGTGACTGAGGGCCAACTTCCTTTCACTCACTCAACAAACCAGAAAACCACTATGCACAAGGTCTGGCCCTCCCTGCACATGCAGGTGCCCCGCCCCCATGTGCGTGTGTACATGCGTAGCCACGGAGAAATTATCTACCTAATTCACGGCACTCATTTACCCCCAGCATAGGCTGGAGTTCCCATTGTGAACACAACACCTTCTAGTGTCTGTCACCTGGGGCCTCTCAAACCACAGGTGGCCTCTTCTTTGTCCCCTGGTCCCCATGCTTGTGGGGTTAGGCCTGAGTCCCTGACAGGGCCACAGAGCTTGGTAGCCCTGTTTAGGGGCTTGCTCATATAGCACTGCCTGGGAGGGGCAGTTAAAATGATTTATTGTTGGTCTGTCTATTTACTTATTTATGTCAGATCCTGGTGTGGCTCTATGAAAGGCCCAGGACTCGAGTTTGCGCCCCAGAACCGTGTGCTAAGCGCGGGGGTGCAGGCTTGCTCCCAGAGCTGGGAGGCAAAGGCAGGTTGAGCCCATGCCCTGAGAAGGGCAGAAGTTCTTCCAAGACCTCATGCAAGCGGCACAAGCTGCTGTCCCCCTCTACCCCCCGCAGTACAGCCCTCCCATTCTTGTATTCCCTTCTCACGGACGGGACATGCCCCAGTCTTGGCTCTTCCCGGGGGACAAACACCCACATTTTCATCAACACCCCTGTCTGATCAAATGTGTCTGCTCAGATCTCCCCATTTGAAAACCTCCATCAGGATCAGCAAGATGGCTCGGTGGACAAAGGCGCCTGCTGCCAAGCCTGCCGACCTAAGTCCTGGAGCTCACATGGTGAGAGGAGAGCTGACTCCCACAGGCTGGCTGCCGACCTCGGTACACAGAGCCTGAGGAATGACACCTGAGTTTGTCCTGGCCTCCGCAGGCTCCCACACACCCCTGCATCTACAGACAACAAGAGCACTTGTGACCTAGACTTAAGGCGAGAGCTAGCCTGGGATCCTGGCGAGGATGCTGGGCTAGCTCTGGCCTCTGTCCTCTACTCGGCACCCACTCTCAAGCAGCTTGTCCTCTGGGAGTGGGCGCCTCTGATGATACCAGGCTTTCCCTTCCTTGTGTCCTCAGCCTCTCACCAGTGGCCTGTGAGCCACCCAGACCGCCAGTGCTTTCCTGCTGCTGGGGTCAGACAGTCACTGACCCACTGACCCTGGGCACCTCCCAGAGGCCTTTATGGACATCACTTGGGTCATGATGCCCAGTTCTGTGGGGGAAGCTGCTGCAATTCCCACATGAAAGGCTGCATCAGACTCCACCCACGAGGCTTCCTCCATTGTCCTAGGTGACCCGGAACCTGGCAGAGGTCACAGTGCTCAGTAAGTACTCAGGTTATATTTGTTGAATGTACAAGGGAATGGAAAAAATGAACAACAAATGAACTGTTGGGGATCTGATCTGCCCAGTACTGTACAGAGTACCTAACAAACAGTACCTCAGAGTATTTAACAAACAACACCACGGAATACCTAACAAACAGCACTGTGGAGTACCTAACAAACAGCACCTCAGAGTACTTAACAAACAGCACCATGGAGTACTTAACAAACAGCACCATAGAGTGCTTAACAAACACATTTGGAGTTGCCACACTTAATCCTTAAAGTCATTTCATGAGGTAAGGTAAATCAGGCCCAGCTGCCCAAGCCCTCCCCACCATCAGCCTACAGCAGGGACTGTTTCTCCCTTGTTAGGCAGCCCTGTAATTCCTTGCATTGAGTGCCAGGCAGTTGTATTTATACCCCACAGAGAACTAATTGGCACGATAGGCCCCACACCTCTGGCTTATCTCTCTAGCAGATCTCTCGCCCAGAACCTGAGCTGGGCCAGCAGCGCCCAGCTCCTGCCTGCCCCAAACTGCCCCCACAGGCCCAGGATCTCTGCCCCTCTCACCCGCGGACATCCAGCGGGGTCGCGGTGCCCACCACCCGCGGACATCCAGCGGGGTCGCTGTGCCCACCACACACACGGCGTGAGTGGGCTGCTCGGGGGCCACGTGGATCACCGCGCCTTGGGCCATCCTTGCTCGCTCGGTCAGCAGGCAGCAGGAAGCCCCTGGGCTGGTTCCTTTATAGTGCCAGGCGAGCCCATGAGTCAGCACCTGCCCTGCCCCGGAGGCCCAGCCCCACTCCACTCAGGTGCCCCAGTGGCTGCACAGCCTCCTCTACCCTGGGCCACCCAGGACCCCCACCCACCCACCCATGGGTGTCCACAGTGAAGCCTGCAACAGCAGAAGAGTGGGGCACTCGGAAGCCTGTGAGGGGAGAGCACAGGCTATGCCCTTAGCCACCCCTGCCTGGGCCAGGACTGCACATCTTGCCCAAGCACACTTAACAAGACATTGGAAAGAAGGGGAGAAAGGCAGGAGAAGGCTAAACAGAAGGCTATTCTGGGCGTGGCTGAGGTCGCCGCCCTACCCCCCACTCTTCTCTTCAGGACTTGCTCTCCGCTGAAATGCTCCCAGGACAGTCTGTGAAACTCAAGCTGTTGCAGTCCCTTCCCCCACTTCATCCTTGAAGCATCTCTGAGGTCAGCTCACATCATCACACCCACTTTCCAGATGAAGAAACTGAGGCCCAGGGTAGAGGAGGCTCTGCAGCCAGTCAGGATTTGAACAGAAGCGTGGCCACAGGGTAGGGCCTTTATTAGCAGTCTGTCCTGGTGACGTGGTCTTTTCAAACCTTAAGACAAAGGCTTCTCACTGTAACACCAAGCATCCGAGGGCAGTTGACTGCCAGCCCATTTTATAGAAGGGAAAGCTGAAGCACAGAGAGGGGAAAGTCGTGGGGGCCATAGGCACGGCTGGGAGGGGAAACCATGTTACCCAACCTAGAGGTGAGGTTTGCTGCATACCCTGGGTATCTGCCTCTACAGGACCTCCCCCAGAAGACCAGATGGTGCGGGTGTGGGCCGCGCCCGCCCTGAGGGCGCTCATGAGGGCTCTGCACCTGGTGCCAGGGCTGTCTGCTCATGGGGTGAACTGGGGGTGGGGATGACAAGTCCTAACAGGGAGCACCCAGAGAGGGTGTGTCTGTCTCGGAGGCTGCCGAGAGCACAGGGTGTTTGGGGGGCTGTAGAGCTGGGCTTCTCAGGTTCTCCTTTGGCTCCACATCAAAGGCCGCAGGATTCGGTAGACCTGAGCCCATGGCCTCCTGGCCAGCGTCCCCAGAGCTCAGCACATGTGTGTGTTGGACAGGAGGCTCCTGGGGGTCTGAGAGGACAAAAAAAGGCTCCCGGGTCCCGTGATCCCTAAATAGGAGTTAGGACCAGGGTCCCTTTTTGTCCTCGGGGGGTTTGGTACAGGAGCCAGGCCACCAGCCATAGTATAAAGACATGGTAGGAGTCTGTTTTGTCCCTCCTGTCCCTCCACCATGTGAGTCCTGGGCATTGAACCCCAGGTCACCAAGCTTTCTGGCAAATATCATCTCCCTGGTCCCCAGCCTGATTTTTTTGTTTTGTTTTTTTTATTTTTTGTTTTTTCAAGACAGGTTTTCTCTGTATAGCCCTGGCTGTCCTAGAACTCACTCTGTAGACCAGGCTGGCCTTGAACTCAGAAATCCACCTGTCTCTGCCTCCCAAATGCTGGGATTAAAGGTGTGCGCCACCACCGCCCGGCCCCTGAGTTTTGAGACAGGATCTCTCATTGGCCGCAACCCACGAAGTCCACTCTGCTGGCTTCCAGTGAGTCCCAGAAGAATGTGTCTCTGCTTCCTCAGCGCTGGGATTCAAGTGTGGGCCTCCACCCCGCAGGGCCTTACACATGTGTGACGCACATGTGCACATCTGTGCGAGTGTGTATGAGCCCTCGTGAGAGCACAGAGAAGCCATGGCACAGTGTTGAACATCTTCCTCCGTTGAGAGTTATTTGATGTTTTGAGACAGGGTCTCTTACTGAACCCTGATTGGCTGGACTTGCTGACTCTACAAATCGCTTGTCTCTGACTCACAGGTCCCGCCACTGCACCTGCCTTTTTAAGTGGGTGTCGGGGAGCCAAATGCAGATCCTCCGGCTTGCAAGGCAAGCACTTCACTGACTAAGCCGTCACCCCAGACTTACCCATGCTGTTGAGAACTGTATGTTTTTAAGATGCACAGTGTGCCGTGGGATGTTTTTCTTGTTAAATAATAATAATAACAACTTATTATTATTATCATCATCATTATTATTAGAAGTAGTATCATTATTTATTATTATTGTTGTTATTGTTATTGTGTGACGCAGGCATGCATGAAGGGCAGAGGACAGGTCTGTCCATCTGATCTCCCCTGCCACCTCTACATAGGTTCTGGGGATCAAATTCAGGTCATGAGTTTTGGCGGCAAGCTCCTTTACCCACTGAGCCATCTTGCTGACCCAAGGTAGTCATTGTTAAATGATGGCTGCAGTCAAGCTATCTCTTCATGTAGGAAAGTAGGAAACTGTGTTTCTGTCACATTTTCTTTAGCCTGCCCTTTCTGATGAGCATCTGACTTATGGCCGCTCTCTGGAATACTGATTTATCTTTCTACGCCCCCCCCCTCCGGAAGTGGGCTCACAGAGTCAGACGCTTGCTTTTCGAATGACTTTATCGAACCACACCTACCTGAGCCCACTCCTCGTCATCCCTGTCCCATCCCTGTTTGTTTGGTTTCTGTTTCCACCGTGTCACAGCCACGGATGTCACTGATGTGACCGGCAGATGCTTCAGATGTTGGGTATCCGGCCTTAATCAGCAGGCCTTGCAGATGCTGAGCTACTTTGAAGATTCACCCCTGGGCTTTGACTGTAAAGCCCTCGTTTGCATCTCTCCAATGACAACTTGAGGGCTGAGCCGGCAGCCTTCAGAAGTAACATTGACATCTGAACTTGAACCTGGGCCGGGTTTAGAATAACACAGACACCTACACTTTCCTCTGGCGTGCGTGGGTGATTCTCTTCCTGAGCCTGTTTGTTTGCCCAATGGATTCCCACCCAGCAGAACGTTGCTGGGCAGGGCTGGGTGGCACAATGGCCAGGTGTGGCCAGCACGGCCTGGGGCTTCTTGGCTCCTCAGTGCTTTTGCTCCCTGTCTTTCAGACATCACCAAGCTCCCCCATTGTTAAAGCAGGGTCACTCATTGTTGTCTGTGGCTCAAGGGTCCTGTGGTGTAGAATGAGCAAGCTGGTAGTTACAGAAGTAGCCATGGTGCAAGCCATGCTTGCACTCCTTGGCTGCTCTCCTGCTCTCCTAGGCGCAGTGTCTGTCTGTCTGTCTGTCTGTCTGTCTGTGCAATTCCTCCTGCCACTGGCAAATACATTATCTTCTAGGTCTCAAAGATTCAAACCTTGGCTTCTTTAGAATGTTATTGTTACCAAACCTGGGGTCATAGTCTATGTGATCCAAGAAGCCAGGTGGAGCCACCCGATTTTGAGAAGCCAATTAATGCAACCACATAACTATCAAAAACAAACAAACAAACAAACAAAAAACAGGAAAAGGAGATCTAGTTAATGTGGCCACTCTAGAAAGAGGGTCAAAGAAATACAGTGAGCCTCTCAAGTCCCTCGTCAGGGTTCTGAAGTGAGACTGAAATTTAAACATCGGGCCGGAGACAGCGGCTCAGCGAATAAGAGGGCTTGCTGCTCTTGCAGAGGACCTGAGTTCGATTCCTGGCACCCACAGGGCGGTTTACAACTCTCTGTAACTCCACTTACAGGAGATCTGACGCCCTCTTCTGGCCACTGTGAGCCACACACAGAGAGACACACAGACACATAAATTAAAATAAAATTTAAAAGTTCGTTAACTTTTAACTAGAGGGGCAGGGACCTGCACATCTAAGCATGCCATGGTCCCCGCCGACTGCTGACCTGTCATTATCTGGGCTCCAATTTCTTCAGAAGGGGAGTCTAGTAAGTTGTTGGCACAGTGGGAAGTCTTTTCTGGGATACAAGTTCCCAGCCTTTTCCTTTGCCTACCACAAGGTACCCAGGGGGATTCCAGTGTTGGAGTGGCCCACCATTTCACTAGTCTGATAGTCAAATGGAGAGACGCAAGAGTCTCTAAAATATCATTTTCTCTGGCAGGCCAGTTACATTTTGATGGCTGGCTAATATGGCCCCTGAGTACAGAGAATATTCCAGGGCTACTGGCTGTACCCTGAGCTCCAGGTGACTGTCTCACTCCTGGAGAGAAAGAGTCTGTATAAGATCTCACAATGAGAATCCAGTGCTTGTTCCACCCCTGACGCTCAGATCTGACAGTGGAGATGTAACACAAAGGCCAGAAATAAGAGATTGTTCTGGGCTGGGTGGTGGTGGTGCACGCCTTTGATTCCAGCACTGGGGAGGCAGAGGCAGGCCGATCTCTGTGAGTTTGAAGCCAGCCTGGTCTATATATCAAGTTCTAGACCAGCCAGGGCTACATAGAAACAAAACAAAACACACTCATAAATGAAGGCATTTTTCAGATGCACTGGTGGGAACGTCAGGTAGACGGTTACAGGAGCCCAGGGAAGCTCTGCCCCAGGCCTCAGAGGCTGTCTGATGACACTCTGAGCGCTGAGGTGCTGAAAGCTGGTGGTTTCTTACATCACATCCCCAAAGACCTCAGTGACAGTCACAGCGGGTCACGTCAGGTGCTGGTGGGTGAGGAGTGGCCATCACGGGCACTAAAGAGGGTACAAAATAAGTTTGCTCCCAGATCTGTAACTCCAGAGAAACTGGTACTCAATGCTCCCCACAGGCACCCGCAACACTTGTGCTGTGTATGAACTCATGAAGGCACACTACACGCTATGCTGGCTAGCCTTGTGTCAAACTGACACAATATAGCGTCATCTGAAAGGAGAGAACCTCCATTGAGAAATTCCTGAGATTCACCTGTAGGGAATTTTCAGACTTAGTGAATGGTGGGAGGGCCCAGACTATTGTGGGCGGGGCCATCCCTGGGCTGATGGTCCTGGGTTCTATAAGAAAGCAGGCAGAGCAAGCCATGCAGAACAAGCCAGTGAGCAGCATCCTTCCATGGCCTCTCATGAGCTCCTGCCTCCAGGTTCCTGCCCTGCTTGACTGAGTTCCTGTCCTGACTCTCTTTCAGTGATGCACAGTGAGTGTTACGGAAGTGCAAGTCTAACAAGCCCTTTCCTTCGCAACTTGCTCTTTGGTCACGGTGTTTCATCTTGGCAGCAGAAACGGTAACACACACACACACACACACACACACACACACACACACACACACACTATGTGCATGCAGAGGGCGTTGGATCCCCTGGAACTAGAGTTACAGGTGGCTGTGAGCTGCCTGGTGCTGGGAACTGAACCTGGGTCCTCTGTGAGAGCAGCAAGTGCTCTTAGTCACAGAGCCATCTCTCCAGTCCCCAAGGAGGAGGAGGAGGAGGAAGAGGAAGAAGAGGAGGAAGAGGAGAGCTGGGAGCACACAACCATAAATAGACACACACAATCACAGACAGACAGACAGACAGACAGACAGACAGACAGACAGACACAGAGAGAACACACAACCACAGTCAGAGAGACAGACAGAACACACAACCACAGACAGCCTGACAGGTGGAGGGAAGGAGGGAGAGAGGGAGAGAGAGAGGGAGAGGGGGAGGGAGAGGGAGAGAGAGAGGGGAGAGAGAGAGAGAGAGAGAGAGAGAGAGAGAGAGAGAGAGAGAGAGAGAGAGAGAGAGAAACTCTGTACATATGCTAATGGGCTCACGGACTCTGGCACCCAGCTGGGGAGTTGGGAGGAAGAACCCTGACTAGACTTCCAGTGTGACCCAACCACCTCCTCTCCCTTTTTAGTCCACTAGCTGTCACCAGGATATGTGAAACTATTGACACAGCTGTCCTCCACCCGCTCACTCAGGGCCTCTTCTGGCCTTGGCATGGCGGCGTGATTGACGGTGCGATGTTATCTTGCTCTCGGAAGCTCCAGGCAGCTGGCCCCTTGCCAGCAGCATCCCAGAACTCCTTCTCTGTGCGCTGCCCAGTTGCCCAATGCCTGCCACGAGCTCAGCTTGATCTGCTCACGTGCGCATTCCACATTCTCCTTATCAGCCACCGTCTCTTAAAATCCTACAACATACCAATCGTCAGGAGGATGTGCAAACCTATGGGAACTTTAAAGACTGCTGAGCTGAAGTCTGCGCTGACGTCATGCAGCTAAAGAACCGGCCTTTAGGAGACGTCTGTGGTCATGTCGTCCCTGACTGTGCCCCTCCACCCCAGCCACAACCGTGTCAGCCTTTCCAGCTCTTATGTCCTTGTTTTTCTTTATGGGTTTTACAGTATTGTTTGCGCTTGCCTTTGTGTTGATGGATGGATACCCTATGCCTCCGTGACTAGTTTCTTTAATGCCGTGCTGTTAGCGGGGTTCATCCATGTAATCAACCGTGTGGGGTACAGATGGCCCACAGTCTGTATGACCTTTCACCCCGCGCATATGAAGCAATACAGCTATGCATCCTGCAGGCAGCGGGAGTTCAAGTGTTTGGCTAATACGACCGCTGCTGATGGATTTATATGTGTGTCCTGGCGACAGCTTTAGAGCTTCTCCAGTTATACACACGAGTGGCATTTCTGGAGCAGGCTGTGTGGCCACTGCCAACGTGACATGCCGCAAGCCCTCTTTCATGGTTGTACAGACTCATGCCATCAGCGGCTGTGAGACTCCAGCTGCCCTGTACTGTTGCTGACCTCGGCTACAGCTATGCAGGGCTGCTTGTCTTCTCTGCATCCGAGGGAGTATCATACATCCCGTTTGTGTCCCTGTGTGATGTGTGGGACGGTTGGAGGATGTGAGTGTGGAGGTCAGAGGACAATTTTCAGAAGTGGCTTCTCTCCTTTCATCATGGGAGGTTCTCAGGATGGAACTCAGGTGTCTCTGCTTGGTGGCAAGCGCCTTGATACCTCGCTAGCCCCCTTTGAGCCTATTTGAGCAGAAAGTGAATGGACTCAGGCTTGGTAACGTGAGGTTTCTTCTAGATCAGTGGCTCTCAAAGATCAACAGCATAAAACAGGTATGAAGGTGAGCACCTGTGATCCCAGCACTTGGGAGGGGGAGGCCAGAGGGTCAGAAGGTCAAAGTTATCTTCAGCCAGTCTGGGCTCCAAGAGACCCTGGGTCTAAGGAAATAAATAAACCCCCAGGCTTTCCCACTGAGCTGAGTAGAAACTGAGCCCATCATAGTTATGAGGGCCGAATAGCTTGGGTGAGGATGGACAGGATTTGCATGCAGCCGGGTTTAGGAAATGAATAAGTCCGATCTTTGGGGTCTGCCGACTCCCATACTCCTTAAAGAATACAGATGACTCATGTCCCTCCTAACTTTGGGATGAAGAGAGAAGCCTGGTTACCAGAAGTCTCTCAAAGCCACAACTGAAGAGTGGTAACTAAGGACCCTGACTCCATGTTCCCTGTTGGAAGGCCACTCATGCTGAAAAATCTCATTGGTGTTCTGCCTTCCAGCTAAAAAAAAAAAATGGGGCTGAAGCCCACGGTCCTGGGTATCCGGTTAAGGTAATTAACAATGAACCACAGATTTGATGACAGCCAGGATTCAATTAAAGACCCATCTGGGGTCTGGAGCTGCCCTCCATGCTGGTCCCAAGCTCTTCAAAGGCAACGGGGCATCTTTCTGCCTCTGGACTAGGATGCCCGTGTCTCTGGAGGGACACACTGGCTATGCTACAGAGGAGCCCTGAGTGAGGCCATGTCCCTGGCAGCCTATCAGAGCTATGTCAAATCCTTGCCACCAGAGAACAATGAAACTTGGAGACCCTGGTTCAGGGCCTCTGAGACACTCTTAGAGAAAGCAAGAAGCCTCCATCTTCTCATGAGAACGTGTCTCCTGTTGTCTTCAAGTCCTAGGGAGTGGCTCTGGCGTTGTACTGTGAGCATCAGGGAACACATGCCTGCTTGGCCATCAAAGCCCTGCTGCAGTCAAACTTCTGCAGACAGACAGCTGCCACTTCAGAAGACGCTAACACCAGGAAAAAGCGGTTGAGAGACTCCTTGCATGACACTGTAGACCATGGAGCCAAATGTCTGAATTTTTTTTACTTTATTTTTTATTTTTTAGAATTAAAAAACATGTATGTGTGTGCTTGACAGCATGTATGTAAGTATCACATGTATGCAGTGTCCATAGAAGCCAAAAGAGGGCATCAGATCCCCTGGGATTGGAGTTACAAAGGGTTGTGAGCCACCAGGTGGGTGCTGGGAACCAAACCCAGGTCTTCTGCCAGAGTCCCGAGAGCTTTTAACTGTCATCTCTCCAGGCCTAACAAACTGTATTTATGGTTTTGTTTTATTGGTTGGTGCTTTTTTGACTAGTTCTCACTTTGCAGCCCTGGCTAGCCTTGAACTCACTATGTAGACCAGGCTGGCTTTGGAATCATAGAGATCTGCCTGCCTCTGTCTCCAGAGTGTTGGGTTTAAAGGTGTAGGTCACCAAGTCCTCTTCCTCATCTTCCTCTTCTTCTGCTTCCTCAATTACTTCCAATTTCGTCCTTCCCCATCACATAGAAACAGATCACTGAGCGGGTACATGGTGACCTCTTAGCAACTCCCAGCAGTCCCTGGAGACAGAGGCCACACCATCTCTACCTTACCAAGGAGAGTAAACTCCAGAGAAGGTAAGTGACGTGCCCCACCCAGATCACACAGCTAGCGAATGGCATAGCCAGCATATATCTGGTGCTATCCGACCTGTGTCACAGCCATGGTCACTTACTGTCTGGGACACATACAGTGTGTCCTCCATATATAGCTAATGAACTGAGAGAGCGTGGACCAGAGGCTCCTGACTCTTCCCCATCCTCAGAGCTCTCGCTCCTGAGCAGAGCCTACCCAGGGTGGAATAAAACCTCAACCGGTGTGCATTGGCACACCGGCTGCTTCCTCCCTTGTAAACAGGAAGGCAAGAGGAAGAAGAGAGCTGGAGAACCACGTCTGTCTTCAGGCTCCGCGTCCCACAGGGTGGCTTCTGCCTTCAAGCTCTTAGACTTTTCTTTTTTCCTTCTTTTCTTTACATTTCTTTGTTTTGCTTTGCTTTTTACATTGAAGGACCCCCTGACTCCATTCTTCGTGTGTGCACATACATGTGTGTGCATGAATGCATTTTTGTTCTTTGCATGTACACTTGCACGTGGAGGCCCAAGGCTAAGACCGAGATTCATCCTCAAACACTCTTCTACTTTACATCTTGAGGTACGTGGTAATCCTGTGATTCACCAGAAAAGCCAACTCCACCATCTTGGGCCCATTTAAAGCAAGCATTTATTAAATATTAGACATTGACCTAATTCTGACTTTGGTCAGGGCTGTTCCTTGGAATTTCCTGGGAATGGCCTTGAGCCACTGCTGCAGGGGCTTATAAGGGCAAACTTATAGGCCACCATACTTTCCCACGAGGCTTTGTTATTTTCCAAAAACTACAATTCCCAGCATTCCAGAAAGTTACCTGGTTCCTGGGCAGGTGGGGCTTGCAGGTTAATTTTTTGGGCATTCCACTGAGTCTCTCAATCAAGCCCAGAACTTGCCAAGATGATTAGTTCCCGTCTTTGCCTTCTGAGGCTGGACTCCAGATGGCTTGCCCACTAGTTAACCCAGCACTGACCTGACTTTCTGGGTACCTGAACTCTGGCCCTCACACATGTGTGGCTAGTGCTCTAACCACTGAGCTATCTCTCCAGCTGGACTCTTGACTCTTGGATCTCTCCAGGGTGCTGCTGGGTGCCATGATTAGTAGATGCCTATAGGGAATGGCTGATTAGAGTGGAGGTTGGGGGCGGGGTTGGGGGGGGGAGACAGGAGCCTGCAGGCATGGGCTGGCTCTGCTCAGCCACCACTGTGACAGAAAAGGTGAGGGTAAATCTGACATCTTACCGTGAAGCAAATAAAACATGTGCTGGTCGTGGAAGGCAGGGACCCAGCTGCCAACAGGGGGAAAACTTTTTTTTTGTTTGTTTGCGACAAGTTTAATGCATTCTTGGCTGCTATCTAGCCAAGAATGGCCTTAAAGTTCTGATCCTCCTGCATATGCGTGCTAAGTCTGCACTGGTGAACTGTCATACCTGGCTTATGCGGTGCTGGGACGGAAGCCAGGGTTTCCCGAGTGCTATGCAAGCTCTCTGCCAGACAGCTACGTCCCTGGCTTGCAATAAATAAATAAATAAATAAATAAATAAATAAATAAATAAATAAATAAATAAATAAATTTCTTGCCTCATTTTCTGTTTCTGTTTGTTTTCTTCTGGGAATGTAACAGTTGCCCCTTCTCTGGATAAAGTAGACTTGACTCTGGGAAGTAGTTGTCTAGCCAAGGACTACATTTCCTAGAGTCCCTTGCACCCAAACATAGCCAAGAGCAACCAGCTTTATATTGGGAAGAGCCTCTGCCCCTGGGCTGGAAAGTTCAAGCTTCAGGGTAGGGGATGCCAGGTAAAGACTGAGGGATGCTGGGAGAACCGGAGGCCAGGTCTGCATTGGTGTGTAAAATATGCACCTCAGCCCCTTGTTTCGGGGTCTGAAACCAAATGTGTGTGTGTGTGTGTGTGTGTGTGTGTGTGTGTGTGCGTAACATGTATGTATGTTCCCACAGAAGCCAGAAGGGGGCACCAGATCCCCTGGAGCTAGAAGTATGGATGGTTGCGAGCCACTAGGCTATGAGTTTAACTCAACGACTGCTGGTCCTTCGGGATAGCAGTAAGCTCACAGACCGTGGAGCCATGTCTTCAGCTCTCAGGTGTGCTTCTGATCTCCCCCCACCACCCCGAGCACTCAGCATGTCTCGGGGTTATCTTTAACAAAGACTCCAACGCTGACTACATCAAAGCCACCACTCGTGGTTTGATCTGAGCCAAGATCCTTAAAAACCAGGCAGGTGACAGTGTAAAGTTGTATCTGTCCCTTTGCTACTGGCAAAGGGACACACTCAGAACTCCTACCCCAACACTGCAGCCCCGGCTCCGGCCCCAGCCCCAGCCGGCCGGGTCCCTGACAGCTTGCCCCGTCCCTGAGTCCCACATCCCAACCGTAGGTTTGCTTCTCACTAATCTCATCCTGTCTGTTCGTGGATCCCTGCCTCATCCTGTAGCCACACTAATGCATTCTCACACAGTTCCCAAATCCGGGATTATTAAGCCTCAGCTTCCTGAGAAGCCAGGCAAGCAAATTCACCAGTTGCAAGAAACCCCCTCATTCTCATCACCAAAGAAAGGCCAACACCCAGGGCTTTTGTGCTTCTGTTTATTTTTTGGCAAGCTGGACTCACAGAACACATCTTGAGACAGCCACGCCCCTCCCTTCTCCCAGTATGTGGAGAGGTTCAACTGTCCCACTGAGTCCTGCCTCTATGGCAACCTGCAGGATGGCTGTATAGGCAGAAAGCTCAGAGTTAAGTCAGCCAGTGGTCTCTTCTCCTGTGCAGAGCCCCCAGGCCAGCTGAGCATCCTCCTCGAGATGGGGGCGACCCCCAGGGTCGGTCCTGTCTTAGATTTCTCTGGGAATCCAGTTTTCCTAACCATCAACAGCGCTGCCCCCCTTCCCCCTGCCCCCAGCCGCTTCACTTCAGAGAAATTTCAAGAGGATTTGGACAACCCGATTCCTGGGCATCAGATGATGGGGAGCTTGTAAGGCTAAGAGATACCTGCCATCCCAAAAGCACCTAGAGGTACCCACTGTGTGACAGCTCAGTAAAGGCCGGTCCTGGCCGGGAGCTTGCAGTAAGAATGATGGTCACACTTGGACTTGAATGGACCCTGGGGTGCTTCCTGGGGTAGACTCTCTCATGTGGAGTAGTCTACTCGTACAAGAATATGTAAAATTGTCTGACTTTAAAACCATCCCCTGCAGGGCAGGAGACAGTGGCCAAAACCAAACCCCTGGGCCTTCCACCATAGGAAGTGCAGGCCAAGATGCTGACAAGGTCAAAGCCTCTAGACATCCGAGTGGATTTACCCACAAACAGAGGAGTTTGTGGGGATGGTGTTTAAAGCTATCGCCATGGGTCACGTTGATCCCCATGAGAGTCTGGTAGACACAGGGCCCTTTCTTGGGGACACCAAGAGGATTCACGTCTGGGATCTGAATGAGTGGCAGATAAAGGCAGACATTTCAAGAGAAAAGGCTTCTGAGGGGCTTGGGTCACCCTGGGCATTCAGTCTAGAAACCGGGGGTCTTTAGCTGCTTGTTGTTCTGGGGTCTGTCCCAGTCTCCATCTGCCAGGCGGACACCCCATCCTGGGGGGAGGGTGGGGGATGGGTGGTGGCTCAGGGCACCATGTGCCACCACTTGAAGGCGAAGGGCTCCCGGCGCACGTTGGTGCCACAGTGAACCTCCCCGTGCAGCAGGATGTGGTATGGCGTGAAGTCATCGATGAAGGTGCAGTGCAGACCCAGCGGCTCCAGCAGGGAGCGCACCTTCTCCTCCAGGCAGCAGCGACCATTGATGATGGGCCCGAAGGGCTTGGGGATGCCCAGGTGCTTGCCCAGGACCAGCATATTCACCTGTGGGAGGGTGGGGTCGGATCAGAGGCGGGACCTCAGCATCGCCTTCCTACCCTGGAAGCCCCAGGAGAATCTGGGATTATCTTCAGGCAGCTTTGACTATGTCTGCTTGCTCATTCCTGTGTTGGGATAAGAAACCTGGCTGGAGAGAGCCAGTGAATCAGATACCTGCAGAGGGACCAGCACAGCCCAGGCCTGTGACTTCCCCAGCCACTGTCCCCATCACTGGTGGACTGTGGTGGCGGCCATGTTTGTGCAACAGAACCCCAACCTCCTAGGGTATCTCTGATTGGGCCAAGTTAAACAGCTGACCAAGATGAACCAATCAGATTCTCTCTTCTAGGAAGTTAGAGTTGACATGGGGAGTCTCAGTCATTGTCTTTGCAGGGCCTGCATCTCATGGCCATGTTCATTGAGGTCATTTGAATGAAAATGGGCCCCAGAGGCTCATATATGTGAACACTTGGTTCCTAGCTGGTGGAACTGTTTGGGAAGGATTAGGAGGTGTGGCCTTGTTGGCAAAGATATATCACTAGGGTAGACTGTGAGCTTTCAAAAAGACCACACCATTCCCAGGTAACTCTATCTGCCTCCCACTGGGGGATCAGAGGTCAACCCTCAGCTACTGCTCCAGGGCCAAGCCTGCCTGCCTGCTGTGCCTGCTGCTGCTAAGGACTCACCCTCTAAAACTGTAAGCCCTCCTTAAATGTTTCTTCTATACGATTATCTTGATCATGGAGCTTTGTCACAGCAGTAGAAAAGTCACTAAGACATTTGTGTCTGTCTGCAGACCAGCAAAGGAGAGAGTGCGGCAGAGGGAAAGCCAGCAGAGGAAAAGCAACAGATAGAAATGAGAGAGCTCCAGGCCACGCTAGAAGGCTTGCTGCAGCTGTCCCCACCCTCAGATGTCACAGTGCCCTTGTTGTCAAATCTCCATCTGGCTGAGCCAGCTTGGGTGGGCCTCTGTCTCTAGCCAACACAAACCTCAAGCCCTTGCACAAACTTCCGGGAGCATGTGGATTAATCACAGGGCCACCCCAAGCATGCAGGAAGGAAAGGGGGTGGGCAGAGAAAGGCTTTGCAAGCCAGGGCAAAAAACCAGAGGGGGAAGGAAGGGGGGGGCGGGTCAGGGTTAGGGTTGGTGGATACAGGCTCAGAGGACAGCTGGTGACCAGGGCAGCAGAGGCGAAGCTATACTTTCATCAAAGGCGCCTCTTCTGTGCAGCCCTCCGGGATTATCCTCCTATCTCCTCCTATCTCGGGTTGGCTGCACTCTGTCTGTCTGTGAGCTGACCCCTTATCCCTTCACCATACCGAGTAGTTGGTTGGGCATGTCCTCAGAGCCACAAGGAAAGGTCCCCTCACTGGAGAACAGGGACTGTTCTTAACGACATCTGCTTCTGTGTGGGATGATGGGGGGCCGAGAACTGGGAGAACAGAAGCAGCCAGACCCCCTCAGCTCCTGGGTGATCCTGTACACAGGATCCTGTGCAACTTTTCTTCACGCCACGGATATCAAATCTGTCCCTCCTTCCGTGAGCAGCCACAGTTGTCAGCCTGGGCACCCTGGGACCCTGATTCTCATCACCGCCACTCCTGGTCACCACAATTCCACACATGATGGCAGTCAAATGTCTCCCCCCACCCAGAAGTGAGACTCAGAGTCTAACTGAAGAAGCCCAGGTGTTGAGGTTATGTCTCTTGCTATGAACTGTAATGCTAAATTTTGTACCTTAAGGTCTATCTAGGCCTACGAGTGGTTTCTCATACTTACCAGCTTTTGTTGTGCAAACCTTGTTCCTTAATTTAAAACTCACTGGTTAAATACAAATGGCTACAGCCAATCACTGGAGGTAGGAGGGTTTTGGAGTTACCTGGGTGGCCGTGGAGAGCAGGGGGGAAGAGAAGACGCCATGGGATAAGGGATTGTGAGACCTGGCCATGAGGGCTGGCCACTGGGGTAAGGGCAGCCCAGGCAGAACATGGCTGGTTATATCTCGGCGTAATTGACATAAGAGCACAGAACGGGAAGTAGACATAATAGCTTAGAGGGTAGATCTGTGCCCAGCTCTAGTGCTAAGGCTTATTATAAATAAAGTTTTGTGTCCTTTATCTGGGAACAGAAATCTCTAAGGTGGACTAGAGATCGCCTATCCATATTGAACATTTACCACAACACCCAGGTGCCGGGCGGGGAGCTCACCAAGTCGGGGAAGAACGCTACTGCCTTCCTCTTCTCCGTCTTGAAGAGCTGCGGGATGTCGATGATGTCACCCTCCGCCAGGCCCAGCTCCCGCTTCAGTACCTCGCGGTTCCAGTCGATACAGCTCTGGTAGGGAGGACAAGGGACCGCGCTGGAGAGAACCTACTGGTGTGGCTGAGGCAGGTGCTCACTCCTGCCTAGATCCCACCCTCCATGTCCCGCTCTTACTAGCTAACACTGAGTTAACCCTAGATCATACCATCCTAGACCCAACTTTCGAGAAAGCATTCCATACATGGTTGAAGAGTCACCTGTCCAATAATGTGTGTGCAGTACCCATGCAGGCCAGAAGAGGGCAGCGGATCCCCAGGCCAAAGGTAAAGTCATTTTGACTTCTCCATGTCCTTCAGTTCTATGATCACCCTACATTAGGCCATCCAGGCTGCAAGCCTTGCTGTTTTCTCTGGATCTCCTTCCTCTTCCCTCCACACTCAACAGTGCTATCCCAGTCTGGCCCCACCTGCTCCCTTCTCGCCATCTCCCCCACCTCCCCTTGAAGGCTGGCCTCTGGCCTGGTGGGATGCAGTGTCTTTGCCCACTGATCTGCCTCCCGTTTCCTCTTCTCTTGTGTCTCCACAGTCCCAATTGCAGGGGCACAACAGACCCCATCCTGATGCTCCCAGCCCTGGCTACCTCTATTCCTTAGATGCCCAGGCTAACCCACCCTTAATTCTCCCAGGTTAAAGGAGGGTCTGGGCCTGTTTCAATCTGACTGACCTTTTGTGAACTGCTGGTCCCAGATGTCTGCCCTTGGCCCTGACTCCAGCTCCATCCACATCTCCCACCCACAACCCCCGCACCCCCTGGCCTTTGTACCTGTGCAAACTTATTAAAGTTGATAAGGCTCTGGTTGTTAAGAATCTGATTGATGGAGACGGTCTGGACCCGCCTGTCGCCTGTGAAAGACACAGAGAGGCCTGGGGAGGGGGCGGGGGCGAGCACAAGGCGGCTCGAGGGCCTCTCGCTCTGGGCACCAAAAGGCAAGTTTGTAGCTGCTGGCTTGGTTGAGTCAGTGACCCCTAGGTTGTCCTGGGGAGGGGGCGGGCAGCATCTGTGGGAGCTTAGCCTGACCAATGGGCACATCTGGAGGAAGAAGAGAGGCTGGAGGGGCCTAGTTGTGGGGTGCAATGAACTCCAGTGGTTTAGAGTTCACTGGAGGTGGTAATCACTAATTGGGGTTAACAGCTGTCCAGGAGAACCTGGTAGGATTCCTCTTTCCTCAGCTCAGGGGTGTGTGGGAGGGATGTGGGGGAGTTGGGTCTGTTGATGGCGCTCATCCAGGGCTAGGGTTTATGGGTTCACTAGGCAATGAACCAACCAGTCCCAGCCTACAGGCTTTGGCTTGCTTTTTTGGAGACTTCAGGCCTGGTTCTCCTGTCTGCCCAGCGGAGGCCATAGAGACAGGGCTGGCTAGAGAGGGGCTATAGGAGCCAAAGGTGTCCAGTCCTCCCAGCTGCCAGCAAACCAAACCCTGATCATGAGGCCGAAAGACAGCGCCATGGTTCTCCTGAGTCTGTGGAACTCTTCAAGGGATGCCTTGTTACCACCCTCTGACTGACAACGGGGCCCCAGAGCAGTCAGGTGACTTACACAGCTTACCCAAGGTCACACAGCTGTGGCTGTCAGCCATCCTATTGCTGCAACCCTTTAATACCCTTCCTCATGTCCCGGTGACCCCCCCCCCAACCATAAAATTACCTCATTGCTACTTCATAATCGTAATTTTGGTATGTAATAAATTGTTACCTATGAATTGTAATGTAAATATCTGATATACAGGATAGCAACCCACAGGTTGAGACCCACTGTCGTAAGCACTGGGTTGTGGGGAGGGCACCTGAGGGCTAGGTGCTTACAAAGAGTTTCTAGACCTTCCTTGAGCCTGGAAAAGGTAAGGGCATGAGGGCTAGGCCAGCGATGGAGAATCTGGGCCTCCAGCTGCTTCGTAAATCTTTTAGACTTCATTTAAAAACTTCAAACTTCAAACTCAGCCACCAAAGAACACTAAACCTGTGCCCGGGACCTTCTGAGCAGAGCCCGGATGGGACATCCCTGGGCATACCTGGCCCTCACCTTCTCCATACCCTGCACCTGCCGTAGCCCCGCCCCCACCATAGCCAGTGGCCACCAGTGACGCAGGGCGCCATGTCAGGAGGAAGCAGTTGTGAAGCAGTTTGGGGTTACCGCCTAGCTTGAACGCGCCCATTCCTTTCAGAAGCCATTGTGTGCTCGATTCAGGAGAGAGATCGTTCGGGAGGGACTTGACAATTTTACTCACCAATGACACCCTCGAAAAGCAGGGACCGGCCATGGCCCCACTTCTGCTTTTCCTGGAATAGCCTGAAGCAGGCGCCAGGGCTGGCCAGGAGGAGCCGGAAGCCCTGTGTGTGGAGAACAGGCACAGCTGAGCTCATGGACGCACGTGCCTACCGGCCCCTAACCCTAGAGGCCAAGGCTTGTCTAAGGGCCTTACCTTCCCGTCGGGTGCAGGGACGAAGCTCAGGAACTCATCCACGTGGCCCACAGCCAGCCAGTCCACAAACAGCTCCACCAGAGGTTGCACTTTCTGGGCATGGAGGAAGTTTCGCACCACCTGGGTCACTCTGCGGCCTCTCGACCTGGGCCGGGGTTAGGAAAAGACACCAAACTCAACACACACTCCACAAGAAAGAGAATGGCCAGACAGCAGCTCTCCGGAGTATCTGACTCCAGAATGCCCTCCCAGGCATCGCAGCTCAGACCTAGCATTCCAGCAAATCTAAGGCCAGCCCAGGATATATAGTGAGCTACACAGTAGGACGTCAATCTTTTTTTTTTTTTTTACGAGACAGGATTTCTCTGTGTATCCCTGGCTGTCCTGGAACTCACTCTGTAGACCAGGCTGGCCTCGAACTCAGAAATCCACCTGCCTCTGCCTCCCAAGTGCTAGGATTAAAGGCGTGCGCCACCACGCCCGGCTAGGATGTCAATCTTAAAACAACATGTTATTTTATAAACAGGAAAGATAGTTAGTGCACTTTAATAATTCACCCAGGGTGGGCTCCACTTAGCACAGGCTAGATACGGTGAGTAATGACCACCTCAGAGCCACCCATTCTCCTGGACATGACCACCTCATCTTTGGTCTCACATAGCTGAGGAGAGTTAGCTCACACCTCTCTTGCTGCAGCCTCAGTTTCCCAGGATGTCAGTGGAAGGGACACAAGCCTGCCCCAGCAGGTCTCACGACCCGCCTGCTTTCTGTTTATGCATTTGCACCTATCCATCTTTTGCCTTCTGGCAAGGAATTAATGACGCAGTCCCAGGGTCCCCTCTCAGGCTCCACTCCCGATCCATCTATTATTGGATCCTTTCTGTCCTAGCAGTTTTGTTGAACTTGATTATAAATATTAATCTCCTTTCCCAACATCAGCTAGTGTCACATGCAGAAAACCCCACCTCTGTTTGGATGTGTATACATGTACATGTGTGCGTGTTTGTGCATGTGTGTATATGCATGTGTGTGCACATGCACAGGTGTGTGCATGGATGTATATGTATGTGCGTGTGCATGTGTGTGTACGTGTGCACATGCACTAGTGTGCGTGCGTGCATATTTGTGCGCACATGCACAGATGTGTCCATGCATGTGTGTACATGTGTGTGCATGCATGTGTGCGTGTACATGTACATGTGTGTGTGTCTGTGTGCGCGTGCACATATCAAGGCTACTGTCATCTCAACTTACAGTTTAGTCAATCTCTCTTCTGCTCTCAGAAAAAGACCCAACATTGGTCATTTCCACTCTAGCATGAATGAGCTTTGACTTAGATGCTATGTTCCTCTCCGCTCTCAGCTGATACCTTCTCTTATCTACCTTATGTCTGTTTCACAATCAGGACCTCAGTCTAGCCAGAGTGCTCCGTGTGTGACTCAGCCTCTCTGGGCCCCTTGTAAAGGAAAGGGTTGGACTTAACAACCTGTTACATCCCTGTCCGCCCCAGCCTGCTTCTGACTTTCCCGGGGAAGCACTGGAGAGATCGCCCATCCCACGCAGGACTTCCCTGCTCTCCTTCCCCGCCACCACCCTTAGCCCCCAGAGCCTCTCTCTCACCCAGGCAGGTTGCCCCCGATGAGGATTCTCCCCAAGGGATACTCCTTCCCATTGGCCACCACGGGTGGGCTGACCTCCAGGTTGCCAAAAGAGTCCAGACCACTCACAGAACTGTCTTTAGGTTCCCGTGTCACATAGCCGAAATCTAGACCCTGGTGGGGGAAACTGAGTCAGGCAGGAGCAGAGTACCAGGAAGAGCCTGACCGCTTGTGATGGGCCCTCTTGTCAAGTCCAGGCTCAGGGGACTTCAAATTCTGAGCAGTGGTGGTCTCCCCTGGTGTCCCTCTGAAGGATTCAGACATCAGTGTGAGTACCAGTTGGGTAGCCAGCAGAGAGCCCAGCCCTCATGGAGCTGAAGGGGTCTCCCCTCCCTCACTCAGGGGCATTCACTGTTACTCTGCCTATTATAAAAGGCAGCATACGATCACAGCACCACAGGCTCCTTCCCATAGGCAGCCATCGAGGTGACAATGACAGGCTTTATAAATGCCTGGGAAGGCATCTCTGCAGTTGAGGAAATAGAAGCCCCGAGAGGGATGTAAGTCTGAGAAGATCACACAGCCACGTGATGCATACCACCCGGCCCCCTTTGGCACACCCCACCCTCACCCTGATCAGCAAATAAAAGCACACAGTATGCCATCACAGTTGAAGCACAAATAAATGCGTATTTTAGCATATGTCTATCTCATATAACGTGTGGCATAGACTTGCAGCAAAAGGCCATTCATTGCCTCTTTACAACCATCCCTGGCCCTCTCTCATACAGTAACTGGCCAGCCTGCCGTCTCCCCTACAGAACAAGCGCTCCTCCCTGTACTTCTGGGTGGTCTCTGTCCCCAGGGATGCACCGTCCCCCAACTCACCAGGATCCTTTTGTAAGGGAAGCCCTGCAGCTCTCCGTTCCTCGGAGAATCGAAGACCACCGGCAAGGTCTTGTGTGGCGCCTGCACATACCCCAGCTCCATCTCATCCTGCCGACAGACAGGGAGAGAGACCGCATCTGTAGACAGCCAGCAGCGCCCCCAAGTGTTGGGCCCTGGGCTCTCAGGGAGGGCAGCTCCTAGTGGTGGGGCATTCTCTGCCCTTGGAGGTGGGGGAGCCACAAAGAGAAGGGACTGAGGACTTGGGTTGCCTAGAAGAGTCACAGGAGTAGAGGACACAGTTTGGGGTGTGAACACAGGTTCAGGGTGGCTACAGGGGCAGATGTAGCATGGCCAGTGCTTGATATGCAGGCCACCTACCGACCATGCACCCATGCCTATGGCCTCCATACTTGGTCAAGAAGGCAGAGGTGCTGAGGGACCTGAAGCAGGAATGTCTCCTCAGAGTTCATAAGGAAACAACGGCCCAGAGTGCATGACGTCACAGCAGGAGAGCGGCCCACTGTATGCCAGGCCCTGGGCTCCTTATGAACCCGGACTCCACTGGTGTCCACGACTCATCCATAGAAGACACTGTTATCATTCACGTGATGCATGAGACCAGAGAAGGACAGAGGAGACTGTTTCTTCAAGGGCACACAGCCTGTCTGCCAATGGCAAGAACCTAAACTCTGGCTGTGTCTCTCCAGGATCCTTCCCATAATCACCGCACGGGGCTAAACCTAGCCTCTACCTAGACTCTCACAGCTAGAGTCTAGCTGAACTGGAAACTCCGTAGCTTAGCATCCAAGGCCTTCCCCTCAGCACTTGTCCCTTCCCAGAACCACTGCCCTGACCCAGGGAGCAAAGGAGGCTCTACCTCCTGCCTCCTACCTCTGGGCCTTTGCACACGCGGGTCCTCCGCAGGATCTCCCCAGCCCAGCCCACCGGACGCTCGGCAGTTCCCAGCCCCAGCACTGCCTCTGTCAGCATGGTGGCCTGGGTGTTCATTCCATGATCTCATCAACAAACACCCAGGGGTGACTGAGGCCACAGAGGATGCAGTAATGCTATGCAGAGCCTACGGGGGTGGGAGGAGGCCTGGCAAAGAGCAGGGAATGTTCCCAGCATTCCCTATGGGATCTAGTCCAGCTCACGCAGAGGCCCCTTCCCTAGCCTCTCCATCCCGGGCCTTTTCCTTAGAGGACCCTCCTCTACAGCATGCCACTAGAAACCCAAAACCTTGGAACCAGTCCCCTGTCTCATCCATTTCCCTTGCAGAAACAGTAAGGCCTCCTCCGGTCCCTCCGACATCCAGTACCCCGGTAAGGATACCCTGGACTCCAGGGATCCTGTAACAGTTATTCTCCATAGCGGGTCTTCCCCAGCCCCATGCTATTGGCATGTTGGACCAGATGTTCCATGTGGGGTTTACCTTGGTACTGAAGATTTAGCGACACTATGGGACTCTACATGCCAAAGGCCAGTCCCTCTCCTGACCCCATGTAACAACTACACTGTCTCCATATGCTACTTAATGTCCCCCTGTGGGACAAACTGCCTCTTAGCTCAGTTGCTGCATGCCGTGTGTGTGTGTGTGTGTGTTTGAGAGAGAGAGAGAGAGAGAGAGAGAGAGAGAGAGAGAGAGAGACTTCTGCACCTCACCCAGCAGCCTGCCTGCTTGGGAAACTTTGGAATGAAGACTCTGTGTCTGGCATCTGGGAGAGCCCTGGGGTCTCCTGGGTACTTCCCTGTAGGCTGGTATCCTGGGTAGCGTACCTGGATCCAGCGGTCGTTCCGGTTCTCTGCCTGAGGACAGATGGTGAGTTTGCAGCCCGCCTTCCTAGCCAGCTCCTCCACGGCTTCCACAAAGCAGGTGTTATTCCTCACCCTGTGAGCAATCGGGGAGCGAGGAAGGACTCAGAGCCAGGGCCCGGGAACAGAGATGACTCGAAGGCTAGGGCTCCAGCCAGACTTACCGGCACACGTACACCTCTAGGGGTGGCAGGGTGCTGGGTGTCATGATCCAGGGGGCCACCCGGAACACTGCTGTGTCGGTGAAGATGGGGGTCTCGGAGAAGTCCTTTACAGGAGGACCAGGATAAAGAGGGCTGGGCGAGAGTTCTGGATTTCTGAACCCTCTCTAGGGTCCTCAAGAAATCCCCTGGTTTGGACTGTGGATGTAGTGCATCGGGTAGAGTGCTTGCCTAGCGTTCGCCAAGTCCTGGGTTCTAGCCCCACCACCGCATAAAAAGGCAGCGCGTGCCTTTATAAGCCTAGCATTCAAGAGGTGCAGACAGGAAGGTTAGAAGTTCAAGGTCATCTTTGGTTATGGACTGAGATAAGACCAATCAGGGCTACAATTGACCCTGTCTCCCTTGGCTTTTTCCAAAGGCTGGAGATGCCCAGTAGGGTCATGAGGGAGTTTGAGGCCCTTATCTCTACTATGCCACATCTGTCAAGAATGGGCCATTTGTCCCATGCTCTGCTTGGCCAACCTTACCTCATTAGAATCATCCAGCAGAGTGACATGGAAGGAAATGAGCCCTGGGAAGCCTGCATCCGGGAAGGAGAGGCCCTCCACGAAGAAGCGCTCCTCATAGCCCTTCAGGCGGGGCACCTCATAGGACATCCTGTCTGGGCCCAGAACACACTTATAGGACTCACAGGAATCCTCGGGGCCTACGGGAAGAAGAGTGGCCGTGACTCTTGGGCTGCTCAGAGAACGTGAAGGGCTCAGGAGAGCTGAGCATCCTCTGCCTGGGCCTTTGGGAATGGTGGGGAGGGGCGCTCTTTCCTAAGAGACTAGGTAATGTTTCCCCCAGCCCAGCTCATTGCTTCTACCCACCTACAGGAATATGCAGACAGGCCCTGCAGAGGCAGTCTGGCCACCAGGAGCGCTTGCTGTTCCTGCTCCCTGTGCTCACAACTACCTGCAATTCTAGCTCCAGCAGATCTGGTGCCCTCTCCTGACCTCCCTGAACACCTGCACACATGTGCAAAACCCACACCTTCGTGCACATAAATTAAAACAAATTTTAGAAACTATGCATGCATATTTCATTAAGAATGAAGGGGCACTGGCCAGCTTGAGCGTGGCTGAGCCCGGCTCTGGCAGGCCTTGCACTTCTCCCCCATTCCCTCTGCCTTGCCGTTCGGGTCTACCGAAAAACCATTAGATTACACTCCTAAAGCTAGCAAGCCAAGGTCTCTTTCCTGTTTGGCCACATTCTCCTCCTGAGGCTGACTACCAAGGTCCAGCTATGGAAGTACTGAGGTCCAGCAATCAAAAAACCCCCTTTGGCTAACCCTAATTGATATGCCCAATTAAAATTAAACACCTCATCCTACATGACGGGGGGTGGTCCCCCCTTTTACCATTATAAACCACCATTTGCCTATGGGCCACATTTGTCTCCTTTCTATCCAGAGACAGTCCTTTGTCCCTCAGGGACAAATACCCTTTCACCCTCTCCCTGTTCCCTTAACCTTCTTCCTCACCCTCTACCTTGTCTTTGTCTCTTATTCCCTGACTTCCATCCCCCTGGGGCAAAGATATCTCCTTTGTGCTGATAACTTGGTCTTGGGGGTCCTGAGCTGATAAATTTCCTTTCAAAGAAGCCCCACTCCAACTATGGGTGGCAGCCCACATCCTTAATCCCAGGATTTGGGAGGCAGAGGCAGGTGGATCTCTGCGTTCAAGGCCAGCCTGGTCTATAGGTGCCAAAGTTACACAGAAAAATTCTGTCGGGGGTCAGGGACAGGCAGGGAGAAAAAGAAATCCCACTTCAGGGGTGGGGTGGAGAAGCCCATTCTACTGGCTACAGGGATAACAGCTCAGTCAACAAAAGTGCTTGATGGGTAGGCATGACAAGCCACCCAAGTTCTGTGCCCAGAAGTCTGGTTTAAAAAGCTGGGCATGATGGCACATGCCTTTAATCCCAGCACTCAAGAAGCAGAGGCAGGCAGATCTCTGTGAGTTTGACACCAGCCTTATCTACAGAGAGAGAGAGTTCCAGGACAGCCAGGGCTACACGAAGAAACCCTGTCTTTGTGGTGAGGGACTCTGTCTCAAAGGAGACAATACCTAAGGCATGACACCTGAGACTATCCACTGGACCCCACACTACATGCACACATGCACACACACTCGCGAGCACACACACATATCCTCAGAACCCAAGCTGAGAAGCCCAGCAGCCCACAGCAGGGAGACAGAAGAGGCAATCACTCACCGCAGACATGGAAGACCCGTGCCCGCTCTGCATCACAGCTGGAGGTGTGGAGGATAAGCCTGTGGTCCTCAAAGAGGGCTTCGGGGCCCTGGGTCCGTAGGACCATGACGGACATGTCTTCCAGATCTGCGTAGGCAGACAGGGGCTTTTGATTGACAGCTGTTCCACAAGGGCACTGGGTGGGTGTCGGAGGCTGGGGATCCTAGCCTCAGCTCACGGAGATACTAGAATTCATTGATGCGAACAACAGAGGGGCGTGTATACAGACATTGCCCTGCTTGTGTCTTCTTTGCAGCCCCTGTATCCTCATCCCGGAGCAGAGGTGAAGCGCACCTGGGCATCTCACTGGGCAAGCCATGACCCTTCCGGTCTCCAGAGGATGCTGCTCACTTTAGAAGCCAGCTTCTTTGAGCATCATGTAGGGACTCCCTCAATCGCAGTTAGAGATTTATTGGGAAGGGTCTGAATTTGGGGTTGGTGGCAACAGACTCAATGTGCAATTTGGAGGGGGGGCACTCCTGATCTGTGAGCCTCCCCTCTAAACTGGGGTAACAACACTTGCCCCCTTGGATGATTAAAGAAAGATCTGGGGGGAGGGCCTTGCACATAATAGGTACTCAACCAATGCTGCCGGCCACTTCTCTCCAGCAGGAAGAGAACGCTGGGTGACCCGGAAGCAGTGAGTACCACAAGCACAGGGGACTGTGGAGAGGCAGCTGGGCTCTGAGGAATGCCATGATAAACTCTGCCTCGCCCTGGTTCGACTTCAGAGTCCCACCTGGGGTAGGGACTCCTGTCGGGTAACTGAGGAGGGACCCTGGGTACCCAGAGACTGGGGCTGCCCCAGCCCACTCACCTTGCAGGCAACGCACATATTGGTCACAGTTATCTTGGGCATTAGAGTCGACATTGTCCCGATCACAGTTCACCAGCAAGATGGCTCCGTACCCATCAGGCCCCCACACCCACTGCCTCTGTCAGTGAGAAAATACAACTGGCAACAGGGCTCCAGCAGACCCAGGGTGGACCTCCTACTCAGTACTTCCTGGCTAGCCTCGGGAGCCTTCGCCACATCTCGGGAGGAATCCACCTTCACTGAAGGAACCTCTGTACAAGAAGCATCAACAGCACCCCAGAGCTCACACCATCAAGGTCAAAGCACAAGGCTAGCTGTTATGGCTGGTTGTGAGGTGCCTCCCTGGCCATTATGGGTAACTTCTTGGCTCCTCTCCCATCATCTCCCACCCAAGCCCTTTTCCAGCCAATGGAATCCCTCTGTCCCTCACCCTTCCCAACGCAGCTCAGTCATTCCTTCCAGGAAGTCTTCCTTCCTTTCAGCCCACCTTGGCCTCTTTTAAACCCACAATGCATCAGCGCTACCAAGACCACATAAAAGACCGTTAATAGTGTCTTGTGCAGCAGGCTGCTCTTTCTGCCAGATCTGGTCCTCACATTTATTACCTGTGAGACAAATCTGCTCCCTGCCTGTGTTTATCAATAAAGTTTTATGAGAACACTGTCTCATGATCAGTTTCCGCACTAACTGGCTGCTTCGATGCAGTATAGGTCACAAAGCCTAAAACATTTATAACCTCACATTTATTTTTTTATTTATTTTAGTTTTTCAAGACAGGGTTTCTCTGTGTATCCCTGGCTGTCCTGGAACTCCCTCTGTAGGTCAGATTGGCCTCAAACTCAAGAGTTCCACCTGCCTCTGCTTCCCAATTGCTGGGATTAAAGGCATGTGCCACCATGGTCCAGTAAGGCATCTGTCTGTCTGTCTGTCTGTCTGTCTATGTAAAGTTTCATAACCCTTGACCTAGTTTATAAGCCTAGAACTTTCTCATCATTCAAGGACAGGCCAGGGCTGGGGCCCCATATTATGACCATGTTTGATGATGACGACCCCAGCCATGCCTGCTCCCTCTCTGGCTACCCTCTCTGGCTTCACATCAACTGGGAAGAAAGGGGACACTCATAATGGCCTCGCCCCTCTGACCTGGTGCACAAGAACTTCATCCCTACTGCCCACCTTATCCACGAAGCTCCTGTCCTGCCGGTCCGCACAGTTCATGTCACAGTCTAGGGTGATGTCTGTTGGGGAGGCAGCAGCAGGTGAGTCCCCATGATAGACCATGGATAGCATCTGTCTCAGTCAGCAGAGCCATTCAGAGGTTGGGGCCGTGGAGTTTCCCATTCTTGGGCAAGGGAGAAGGGTGTGTGTGTGTGTGTGTGTGTGTGTCTGTGTGTGTGTGTAGGGGAGGGTCCCAGTAGGAAGCTTTCCTTGATGGCCACCTGTTCTGAAGACCCAAAGCCCTTGTGTGGAACACAGCAGGCACTGAGCTCAGGTAACTCAGGGCAGTCTTCATTGATAGGAAGTCCCATCAGGATGCTCTCAGCTCCTCGGGAAGTAGCAGTGAGCTTGGATTTTGGTGTCAGAAGGACACAGTGTAAAGGTGGGCTCAGCCACCTCGCTGGACAGCCTGAGAAAGGCTGCCTTGGCGTCTACTCTCCCGACCCAGACCATCTGCCCAGACTTTCTCACTGGAAACCAGAGGGCTCTTAGAATGCATAGGGCATAAGGGGTCAGACCCTGCCTATAAAATGGGCTTAGTTTAGTTCTTAAAGGACAGACAGATAGACAGACAGAAAGACAGACAGACAGGCAGGCAGATGCCTGGGGTGCTTTCATTCACCTACCACTGTGACAGGAATGGTGGAATCTCACCACCATGCCACAAAAAAGTACAGGTGCCCAGGGACCCCCCAACCACAGAAAGCCGGACAGACCACACGCATAGCTAGCTACACGTGCTCAGTCATATCTTCCACACGGAAGATAACCCAGGGCAAGATAGTGTCAGAGTCACCTGGCACAGTGGCTCACATCCTGGACTCCGTGGTTGCTGCTTCTTTGTTACTGTACCTGGTTAGGTGTGTGTAGTGATTTTTTGGTTTTGAGGCAGGGTCTCCCTCTGTAGCCCTGCCTGGCCTGGAACTCACAGTGTCCAACTTTTATGGCAGAATCTCTCACTGAACCTGGAGCTCAACGATTCAGCTATCCTGGCTAGCAGCAAAGCTCCAGGGTCTCCCGCTTCCTCCTCCCAATCCTGGGATATACGCACAGGCTACCATGCTCTGGTCTTATCTGGGAGCTGGGGATTCGAACTTAGGTCCTCTCGCTTGTTCAGCAAACGCCTTAACCACTGCGCCATCTCCCCAAGCCTTTCTTTCCCTGTGTTTGAATTTTCTAATGTAGGTTTTCTTTCAATTAGAAAAATTAAAAAAAAAAAGTTTGGAGGGGGAGGGGTGTGTGTTTGTGTGTATGTGTGTGTGTGTGAGTGCATGTGTGTGTGTGTGTGTTTGTGTGTGTTGGTTTGTGTGTTTATGTTTTTGTGTATGTTCTCCCAACTGCTTCTTTTACACAGACACTGGTTCAGTTCATCCCCAGACCTTCCAGGACTCCCGGCCACACCCTCAGCCCCGCCCTGCTTACCCACACAGGTGAGGTAGAGTACTGCATAGGCCAGGGGCAAATGCTCTCGGCTGGAGTGGTAGGCTATCTGAACCTGCAGAGAGACATGCACAGTGTCACCTGTGGACAAGCCTGTGGGACCTGGTGGGCAGGGACAACCTCTGTCCCCATGTCAGCTCCCCTTAAGTTCCTCAGGGCCACTTATCCCCACACCTGGGCACATCTGTAGAGTGGGCACCATTTGTCCTGGATCCACAGGGACCTGGATTCTAGTCCTACTAACAGCTACCTGGACTTGAGCTCAACATCTCTTAGCCAAGGTCCCGTGCCTGTCTGAGCTGCCTCAGTTTCTCTGGTCCTTCTGATCAGAATTGGAGACCTACACAGCCCCCATTTTGCAGGTAAGAAAATCCAAGAGTCCTGCGTTTGACCATCCCGACCGAGTTTGCCACTCACTGATCACAGAAGCTTGCGAGCCCTGCGGCCAGCTTGGTCCAGATCTCACACCTGTTATCGTACCTATCCTGAGCAGTTTCTGACCTTCTCTGGGCCTCAGTTCCTTCAACCATAAAGTGGCAGATAATAATGGTTTCTACCCCGTAGGATGGGTTACAGCTGTGTGGATTAAAGAGGCAGAGCATGCGGGGGCTCATCACGGTTGCTCAAGCCCAGCTCCCAAGCACCATTAAGGGTGAGGACAGAGGTGGTGACACTGGGAAGTTGGGGACATTGGGAAGCTGGTAGAGGCAGTTTAATCACTGACTCTTTGACCCTCCTCTCCCCAGGACATGCCCTGCAGACACCTGAGCCATGCTCTGACGTCTCCTACTTCATCTGGGTCCATAGTGTTAGGACCCTGTGGAGGCCACCTTACCTCTCTGTCTGGGAGCCCCAAAATTCTGCACCAGTATCTCAAAGGGTGGCGGAGGAGGGGAGGAGCACCTACAGCCTTGGAGTCCTGTGGAAGCCCAAGCACTCAGGATGGGAGGGATGGGAGGGATGGGAGGGACCTACACAGCCCCAACGTTCAGAGCACCAGCTGGGGCTTCCACAGCCTGGCAGGTCCCACTGCCTAGTCCTAGGGACCCTGTGATCCTCACCAACTCAGTTCCTCATTAGGACTTGTGACTTCAGATAAGCTACACCCCTTCTCCGCCTCAGTATCTTATTCTGAAGAGTGGGTTTATTGAGTTCAGGACAGGAAGAATGGGCGGGGAGGGAGTCAGATCCTGATGTGTAGGAGTTCTTCCGTTCCTTAGCTAGGTGGGCTCCAAGACAGCTACTTGGTGCCCCACATAGGGGAGGGGGGTCTGCCAATGATAGATGGGCTACCCAGGGCTTAAAAATGGTCAATGCTTCTTAAAGGGCTAGTTCCCCCAAAGCATTGCCTTTGATACTAGAATATCTCCCTCATGACAGGTCCTGGTCCCCATCAGCCCTTCAAGGGAATGTCACCAGAAACAAGCTCAAAGGCCACCCATATCTTGCTTTAAATCTCTCCTAGCTTTTAAATGGGGACAGGAAGAGGGCGGGAAGAAGAGAAGTGAGACCCATCCGGGAAATATCAGCTCCCGGATCTCAGTTTACCCCTGTCCCTGCTCGCTCCTCTACTGACAGCAGCAGACCCCACCCCTATCCAAGCCCCTCCTTGCTGATATGGAAACTGAGGCCCAATACAGCATGGCTGTGCTCACTTCTCTCCTCATGGGAGCTGGTCAAACAGCAGATACTCAGGATCCATCCCCACCCACCCTGGGAAGGGGACTGGAATGGCCCCAGTCTTCAGACTGGCACACAGAGGTCTGAGAACACACAGCCAGCACTTGTAAGTTGTAGAATTGGGGTTCACACCCAGCAAGTTGGGCCCTTGGGTTGAGTGCTCCCCCACGGAGCTGTGGCCACTCTAGAGGAAAGATGGGATGCAGGGCCAGGGGTGAACTCACATGGCTGTCGTTGAGGTCATTGCTAGGGGAGTTCATGATTACAATAATCTCCAGGCCCTTGTTGAAGCACCACCGCCTGGTGTCAGCTCGCTCTCGGCTCCTCTCCATGCTGGGAGACACATAGATGTCCACTCCCGGTGTCCCGTAGACCTCAAACATGTCTGTGCCCTCAGGAACCGCCCTGAGGAGAGCAGGGAGTATGGGAAGGATGAGGGACTTCCTCAGACATGGGAGCTCAGGCATCAAGTCCTCCTTCAGGAAGCCTTTCCCAACTACCCGAGCCACTCACAGCAAGCTCTGGGAAGACGGAGATCAGATACCACACAAACCCTTGCGCACTCTCACACCTAAGTGCTGAGATTCCAATGTCCCTGGTGATCACCACCAGGCTCATCTGGGGCTGGTGATCTCACACACACACACACACACACACACACACACACACACACACACACACACACACACATATTCACCAGAAAGACTCAGAGAGGTGAGGGAAGGCAGACAAGGTCTGTGCATGGTGGTGCACGCCTTTAACTTGGGTGGCAGAGACAGGTGGATCTCTTGTGAGTTCAACCCCAGCCTGGTCTACACAGAGTTTCAGAACAGCTAACTACACAGTGAGACTCTGTCCCAAAACACAACAGATGGCAGGAAGGAAGGAAGGAAGGAAGGAAGGAAGGAAGGAAGGAAGGAAGGAAGGAAGGAAGGAAGGAAGGGGAGGAAGGAAGGAAGGAAGGAAGGAAGGAAGGGGAGGAAGGAAAAAGGAAGGAAAGAGAGAAAGGAAAGAAGGAGGGAAGGAAGGAAGGAAGGAATGAAGGAAAGAGAGAAAGGAAAGAAGGAAGGAAGGAAGGAAGGAAGGAAGGAAGGAAGGAAGGAAGGAAGGAAGGAAGGACAGGCTGGGGGCTTGAGCAGAGAGGAAGTGCTCTCTCTTGGACCCCAGGAAGCACCTTAGCCCCAGTAACCCGGGAAGCTGCTCAGATTTCTATAGTAGGCCCACCGCCATGTTTTTCCTCTGTCCTGTGACCACCATGAAGGGCCAAAGGGCCTTGACAGCTTCCTGGTGTGAATGGAGTCCTCTGGCTCCGAGGCCCCAGTCACTCAGCTCCCCTGGGATCTTCCCTAGGCCACCCTGTGAGTTTGCTGGGAGTCCCTCAGGTAGCTGGAGACAGCCTGGCCAGGAAGGACACACAATGGCGGTGGCTGTCACAGGCATCTGCACCACAGCCTGGGCAGAGTCCTGGGTTCAGTGGTGCCAGGGCTGGGGTCAGCAGTTGGGTGGCTATCAAGCCGGGTCCCATTTCTGCCAGGTGACCTTGGCTAAATCACCTTGAGTGTGGGATAATGACACACACTTGGCCAGGCTCTTGGGAAACTGGGAGGCTCGAGTGTATTTATAGCCATGAGAAGCTTGGAAGACTCCTGACGAGGATAAGGAAGGTGCTATTAAGATGAATTATGGTGCAGGCTGCAGGTGGATGGAGACAGCTCTGACGGCGAGCTGGGCGGGCGGTTGTGATGCGTCTGAGGAAAAGGGCTTTCACACTGGAGCTTCCAGAGTTCCAGTTAGGCTGCAATGGCTTGATTCCCGTCTTATCCTTGTGACGTAGGAAGCCCGAAATAGTTCTTGGGTGGGAAGAGAGGTGGCATGGCAAGGGGATTGAATCCTGAGTTTTCTGCAGTCAGGAAGCCTGGGTTCAAGTCCCAGCCCACCACTCACACCTGGAGGGAGGGGTGGCACGTAGCCTCACCAGTGTGGCAGCCTATCCAGCTGTCATGATGGAGCTGGAAAGAGAGGCTGTGTTATCTTCCTGTTGGGGCAACTGAGGCAGCCAGAAGGTAAGACTCCAGACCGCCATCCAGGGCTGACATCCCAGCATGGAAGCCAAGTGTTAAGATGGCCAGGATGGAAGGAGAAACTGGGTCACGGGCAGCAAATTCCCGTTTCCTGGAAGTTAGGGAGTCCCCAAAATTTCTCTGGTGCAACACTCTTCCTTAGGCCAGGCCACCATGGCTGACAGCGAAGCAAAGCCCATACCCTAGCTTCTAGATGGCTTCTTCTCGGCCATGAGCCTAAGCTGGCTGAGTCTGTTCACATCCCTCCCTGATAGCTTGAGTGTAAAGTGGCCAGCGAACACGGTAAGGTGATCAACTTTGCAAGACCCAGGGCATGTTTTCTGGGACGTCGAATATCCAGAGCTAAAACCCAGGCAGGGGCTGGTGAGACGGCTCAGGAGGGAAAGGGACTTTCTACCAAGAATGACCAGCCGAGTTTGATACCCAGGAATACGTGGTTAAAAAGAGAGAGAGAGAGAACCGACTCCTGAAAGTTGACGTCTGACCTCCATGTGCACTCTCTTATGCCCCCATAAATAAATAATAATGATTAATAATAATAAACTGGACAGTGCTTGAAAATGGGGACAGCTCATTTATCCTATGGGTGGCCAGTCCCTGGAACCTGTGCACTAAGCTCCCAGGGCCAGTGGTGCTGCAGACACCTGGCCATCGAGCCTTTCCCATGGCTACTGATGCACTAGACCTATGGCAAAGGGGCTGCTTAGGAATGCTGGCCCTGATTCCCTGCCGGTGGCACACGGATGACTTGGGGTGAGACTACCCGGTCTTGGTACCCATCAGCCAGCTCTTACTCGGCACCCTTGCCCCCTACCCACCATGAAGATGACACATTGATTTTGGCAAATAAATGAAGCTGCCCCAGTGTGAGGCGCACACTACCATGTCTCTTCAGGGAAACTGAGGCTCAGGGGTGACTTGTCCAAAGGCTAGCCTCCTGGTCTGGTGGCTTAATTGTCTTGTTCTCACTCCCGGGCAAAGCCGACCTGCTGCCTCCCTTCTTCACCTACAGTTCTGGACTCTATAACAAAAACTGCTACTGATAAGTTCTGTTAGCTAAAACAGAATAAAATAGCAACCATGTCCCCTCAACGCTGGCCTGAGGGGACAGACACCCCTGACCTAGCACAGTCTTTGAGAGGCAATTTCAATGAACAAGGGCCCCAGCTCCCCCAGCACGGCTCACAGAACTAAGCTCAGAGCGGTCAGAGGAGCCTAAGCTGGCTGGGGCTGTTGACATCCCTCCCTGATAGCTTGAGTGTACAGTTGTCCGGGCTGCTCTGAAGCCTCAAAACAGGTGCTTTCTATGCCAGCGTCTTCTAGGAAACTGAGGCCCAGGGAGGAGGAGCCAGTGGCTCAGGATGATAGTACAGCCTTGGAGACACCGAAGACCCAAACTCAAGGCTTTACCTGGCTGTATAGGGCATCTCATGGGTGCCGTGAGCTATCTGCCCTCTCAACTAACAATGTTCAAGCCCCTCAACTAATGAGCTGGGGTAGCTTTTTAGTTTGTTTGTTTTTGAGGAGACCCAAGCACAACGGATGGCAGGGTGTGTGTGAGTGTGTGTGTGGTTATGACACACAGAATTTCAAATGTACTAATCAAGTGCTTTATCACTGCAAGAAACCCCCAGCCATGCCCCACCTGAGATTTGGAGGTGAGATAGCTTGATCCACACTTTATTCTGACAGGGTCTTATGTAGCCCAGGCTAGCCTTGAATTTTTTTATGTAGCCAAGGATGACCTTGAACTTCTAATTCTCTTGCTTCTATCTCTTACATTCTGGAATACAGCCTTAAGTCAGCATATGTGGTCTTTACAGTACAGGAATCAGAACACCCACCCGCAGCCTTGTACATGCTAAGGGAGGGAGTCTTCTAGCAATGGAGTCCCAGACCCAGAGATCCTTCTACATGACACAAGGTGCAGCTGGGGTGGAGACACTGCAGAAAGGAGGGTGCCACCTCATGGCTAGGTGTGGTTGTAAGAGACACCTGCCCAGAGAAAAGCTTCCCTGGGGAAGTCTACACAACTTCCTGTTGGTGAAGACCTCCCTGGTGGGACAGGGGTCTCCGTCATGGCCGCCCACCTTCTGGATTTTCCGCAGCTTCTGGGGCTCGCTCCAAGGGGACTGGGCTGGTTTAAGAGAGCTAAGAAGCACGTGGCCACTCTGAGACTACTGCAGCCATGCAGACAGACCACACCTGACTCTTCCCAGGTCTCCCAGATGTCGACCTGAACACGCAAGGGGCCCTGAGCTTCCCCCAGCCTCACGGGACCTTGGGAACTGGGTTCCCACTACAATATGTCATGGGCTTTTTGGGTCTCAAGGCCTGGTTTCTATCTTAACTTGCTTCCTTAAGCTGGTTAGATCCTTTCACCCACCGGACCTCAGTTTCCCTATTCAGAAGAAGGGATGGGTGAGCTCCAGCAGCCACCACCGGGCCAGCCTGGGGACTGCTTTCCACTCTCATATATGACACATTATAAAGATGACAGCTGGGCCAAGCAGCCCTAGGGAACAGACACCTAGATGTGAGTCACATGTTAGGAGAATGTCTGAAGGTTGCTTTCAGCCAGCCTTCTTGTCTCATTTCAGCCTGCAACTGTGGCTCTTCCAGAACTTTCCTTCTTCCCAGTATGAACCAAACTTTCTTTCTCTGCCCCCAGGGCTGAATTCTCAGCCCTGAGAATGGTCCTGGGGTGGGATCTATCTTTCTTTCTTTCTTTCTTTCTTTCTTTCTTTCTTTCTTTCTTTCTTTCTTTCTCTCTCTCTCTCTCTCTCTCTCTCTCTCTCTCTCTCTCTCTCTCTCTCTTTCTTTCTTTCTTTTTCCCCATTTCTCCATCTCCTGGTCCTACCCAGCTGATACACGGCAGGTTTGGGAACACTTGAGACTTTCCCCAGGCTCAGGGCAGAGCCATAAAATAATGGAAATGATAATGACAGTGATGGATACCATAACAGAATGTTCTGTGCATGTTAGCATTGGCCCTGTGCTCTGTAGTCTACATGCCATCTCTGCCCTCCTCCCAGGTCTCTCTGAAGAAAGAACCAAACAGTTCAGACGGCCTCATGCCTCTCTACCAACTGGCTACGCCACCTCTGACAGGTTAGTTAACCTCTCTGGGTTAACCTCTGAGATGGTGAGGCCACTGTGGTAAGCTGGAACATCTGGGTAAAATACTCAAGACGAGGCAAGCCACCAAGAGCCCAGTGCCCAGTCACATCACTGGTTCATCACATTACAGAGCCAGAGGCAGAGTCCCCGGGGAAAGAGCGTCCCAAGATGAGGCAGCTGGGAAGTACCAGAGCCAGCGCTGAGCCACCACCATCCTGCTGCTCCTGGTTTGTAGGCTAGGGCTAGGATCCGGGAAGAATACCCTAAGATGTCCAGTCTTGCTCTCCCCTTCCAAGACACAAGTCGCGGGCTGTAGAGATGGCTCAGCCATTCGAGGCAAGGCTCACAACCAAGACACAGGTCATCTCTGCAACCCTCACTGGACAGCGCCTGGCCGACACTAGAACAACCCTTCACTTCTGAGCATCCCCAGGACGGCTGTACACCAACGCTCAAAGAAGCCCATGCCCCGTGAGTGTGATACTCTATTTCCCAGGGGGATTGGCCATCACTATGTGCAGAAATCCTAGAAAACACCAAAGCCCTGCCACCACCCATGACTGCCCCATCCCCAGTCTTCTTGGTGAATCCCCATCATGGCCCTAGTCACTCAAGTTACCCCCAGCCCAGCGGCTTGCCTCCCACCCAGCCCATCCTCCACCCTCGAAGGCACCTCTGAGAGGAGCAGGAGAGGGAGGGGGAGGAGAAGCTATCCCCAGCTCCCTGGACAAGTCAAACCGGAGATATATCTACCCAATGGGCACAAGGCAGCTGGGCAGTGAGTCACCCCTATGGGCACGCAGCCCTGGAGCAGGCTGTGGCGCCAGGCAGCATCCATCCCACTTCCTGTCCTGCCCGAATCTTTGGAAGCTAAAGCTACAGAGACTCCCCTCTGCATATCTCACAGTCCACCTACCCGCAGCCAGGAGCTAGCTCCTGGCATGCAGCTTATCTCGGACTTGGTTATCTCCTGTGACTGGCAGCTCACTCCTTCCCTCCCTACCTCAGACCCCAACCGATTTCACTCCACACTTGAAACTCTTACTTCTGGATGTTTGTTCTCAAAGGGTGTGAAACTTTGGCCCCTGGGGCATACCTGACAACGTCTGAGTTTTGGCTGGCCCAGCAGGGTTGGGAGCACTGTCGGCCCCTGGCAAATGAAGACCAAAGATGATTCTCACAGTGTTACAGTGAGTGGCACAGTCCCGCAGGGACTTCTGGTGGCCCAGTGCTGAAGCCACATCCAAGATGGGGGCAGGAAGGTCTGAGAGGTGACACCCTGATCCCTGCATCCTTGGAATCTCCTCAGCTCAGTCTCAGAGCTGGGACTCAAAAGCCTAAGAAACCAGCCCCGGTCCTACAAAACCCCTAGCCAAGCCACCCTGGCCCACAGCAGCCACAGCGCATAGGTGATGAGTGACCGTGGATCTGAAGCCCTGGGGCTCCAGGGGCTGGGCAGCTAGACACGAAGTCCTTAGTAAGTCTACAGTGGGCTCAAAGCTCAGCTTTGCCTCCAGGTGACATGGGCTAATGGCTCAACCTCTCTGTGCCACCACTGGTACTTTGTGAACATCACCTGAGATAGTGTTAACGTCAGGGCTCTTGTCAGGGTGGAGTCTGAGAAACTGTGACCAGCTCTGGGGACAGAGCTTGGCACCTTAAGTGCTAGGTCCGTGAGTAGATGTGGCCTTTTAAGAAATGACTTGATTCTCCCTGTGCTCATAAGGGGTTGGAGGATGAGAGTTCAGGTCCCTTCCCTTTCTTGTGACCAGTCTCTTCTAAGGACCCTTAAACCGAGAAATGAGCCCATGGCCCCAGAACTGTCTAAGTCCAATGTACGGAGCTCAGCTCTGCCTGGATCCTCAGGTTCAAAAACCCTGCTGGGAACGGGGCTGACTGCAGGAAGGACCCACGCTTCCCACAGTGGGCAGAGGTTCCCAGGTTAAGACTACAGATGAGGCACCGTAGGCCCAGCCTGTGCCCTGAGGAACACAGCTCCTAGCCGTGAAGGCCCACGGACTCCACACGACGAACCCCAGACCCTCCAGAACCAACTCTTACCCATAAATGTCCACGATGGTCTCAACCCCTGCCACACACACAGCGCTGGTGGGGTGCTCCAGAGACACACGCACAATCCTCTGTAGAGACATGCCGGCCTAGGATGGGGGCTTTGGCCACCAAACCCAGCACTAGCCAGAGGTCCCCCAGGATGTGCCTTTAAAGTACCCAGCTCCGCCCCTCCAGCTCAGGGCGCAAGCTTATTGGCTCTAGCTCTAGAAGCCCAGCCTCTTCTCAGAGGCCAAAGAGCCAATCCTCTCTTCAGGACTGGCCGGAAGGGTTCTGATATTTGCATATGAACCTGGGGCTCCCACCCCAGGGCACCCAAGGAGTTAATTTCTACCTAGAGAGAAAACAAGTCCTCACAGGTGCTTGGCCAGCACATCTGGGGTGGTTAGGGGGAGGGGGAGGGGGAGGACACGCAGGGGAACCCAGGGCTTTGTCCTGGCCTGTCTCTGTCCTCTTGCCTCTGTTTACAATGCTGGAAGGGCCGCTGAGGATGCAGGATGCAAGGCCCCACTTCACCCTGGTGCAGGCAACCGGAGGTGCAGGTGGCCCCTGGATGCTTCATGCAAACCTATGAGGATGGGTGGTGGGGGGGGGGGGGGGCCCCCTGTCCCTCCCCCTTTCCCTGTTCCTCCCCTCCCCACCCCCCGTTCCTCCCCTTCCCCCTGCCTCTTCCCCTCCCCCTTCTCTCCACCCATCTTCCTCTCTTTTTATTCTCTCTCTCTCTCTCTCTCTCTCTCTCTCTCTCTCTCTCTCTCTCTCTCTCTCTCTGAGTCTCAAATACTCCAAACTCACTATGAGGTTAACAACAGTCTTAAACCTCAGATCCTTCTGCCTCCCAAGCGCTGGGATTACAGATCTGCACCACTCTACTCCATTTTATCTGGTGTTGGAAATCACACCTAGAGCATTGTGTGTGCTAGGCTCTACCAACCGAGCCACATCCCCAGCTTCGCCCCCCCCCCCATCTATATGTATTTCTAGATCGATCTGATTTTTACATTTCTGGGAGAGGTGGTGCCCACCTGTGCCGTGGCACCTGTGCAGAGGCCGGAGGACTTGTTTCCTCCTACCAGGTCCATTCCAAGTCGTCAGGCTTGGTGGCTAGCACCTTTACCCACTGGGCCACCTTCTTGGTCCTCTGCCCACCTTTCTTAATTAAAAGCTTGGGTTGTAAGACTAGAGAGAGAGAGCTTCCTCCTACCTCAGGGTCTTCCTGGTGGCACTTCACACACACACATACACCCCTTACTTCAGCCCACCACCACCACCAATTGAGCCCTGGCTAAGGGGATCACAGCTGGGCAGCTCTAACGTGGATATGGGCTCACTTTCCTAAGGCTGATGTTTGGAGGTCAAAACCTCCCAAGGGGGTAAATGATACAACAGTGACCAATGTCATCAGGACCAAGAATATCAGCGTAGGTTGCCCTCTTGTAGATGGGGAAACTGAGGCAAGAGGTGTCTGCAAGAACAAGGACTCTGGGCAGGGGAGTCAGGTTTGATCGGCTGCACCACGTACTGACGGGATTCCATCTCTTCTCCTGGGGCCTGTTTCCTCAGGTCTAGAAAATGTGGCCAGTCACCCGCTCGGGCAGAGATAATGGCTGTGGAGGCTCAGAAGTGCTGAGTAGAGTCCCTCCTCCCAGCTGCTGCCCCCTCAGGGCAGGGCAGGGACCAGAACCCACTCACTTCCTAGGGTCCTCCATTTGCACTGGTCGGAGGCTGACATGTGGAGCCTATGACTGTCCCCTCTGCAGTGGCCCAGGGTATGGGAAGGGCATTCTCCTGACTGTCCCCTCTGCGGTGGTCCAGGGTATGGAAAGGGCATTCTCCAAAGCAACCAGAACCCAGGGCATCTGGTTTCCAGCAAATGGCGTCAGTGTTAGATAAGAACCAGCACGCTTGATAAAGTTCCAGACATCCTCCCTGACTGTGGGGGATGGGTGGAAAGAGTGGGTATGCATCCTCCAAGGGTGCTGGCACATTGTGCTGGGGACCTGATGAGCCTTGTGCTAAAATGTCTGTCAAAGGGAATAGTCTGAGATCACAGCAAGTGTGTAAGATGAAAAGAAGCGATGTTTCCGAAGATCAGACCACTAGGCCTAGGGAACTCAGCACCGGAGTCAGGGCTACGGAATTGCGTTGACCTGTCCTGGATCCCGGTGCCTTGGAGCATCGCCCCCTTCTGCTAGCAGGAGCCAGCCTCCCCACCTCTTTCCATAAAACCAAGGGAAGAGGAGAGGAAGAGGAAGAGGCAGAGAGGAGAGGAGAGGAAGAGGAAGAGGCAGGTCCCTCCTCGATAGTATCTCAGGCAAGGGGGGGGGGGCGGCGCGGGGGAGTGGCCATGGATCAAGGATTCTGTCGAATCAGCGGCTGTCTGGCATTCACCTGCCTCAGCCCAGGAAGCTGCTCAGCTGACAAGGGCCGCCTGAGGCCCTGCTGGCACCGAGCCTAGGGATCTGTGCTAGGGTGTGGAGATCAGGGAAGCTGGCCCCTCATTTTCTTATCCCTCTGTCGGCCCAGGCGCAAATGAGGCAGCCAGTTAAAGAATGCACAACGATGTTTTTATTGATGAGAAAGACGGTGGCCAGTCAGCCAGGACCCCAGACAGCCTGAGCGGCAACTCCAGAGTCCCCATCATGTGGTGCTGAAGACTTGCTCCCATGGTCGCCTGTCTCCTCTCCTCTTCAGAGGTCGGGCATCGCCCCAACCCTTCTCATCCTCCTTTATCTTCTTCTTCTCCTTCTCCGTGTCTCAGCTGCAGCCGGGCCATGCTCATAGAGGAGGCTGTTCGTGCAGAGAGCCTACAAATGGGGTTCCAGTTCCACAGACCCTTCTGGAAGGGGGAAGAGCCAATGCCTACTAGGCCATGCCTAGCCTAACACTTTCATGGAAGCCTTCGCTAACTGAGTGTCCGCCGGTTATGAAGTGACAGCAGCTGCCTCAAGTCTGGGGTGGCACCAGAAACTACTAAAAATACCAAGACAGAATCCAGTGGCCTGTGGTGGCTCCTGGACCACAGGAGGAAGATGGCAGGCCTCTGCCAGCCATGCCCTGCAGCTGGGTCTGCCTGCCTGCTTGCCTCCACATGCCTCTGTTACCTCAGCTGGTGCTATTAGCCTCCAGGCCAGCTGTCTGTCCTACTGGGGGTGGGGGTGGGGGACACAGGCCTGCCATGGGGTTTACTGGGGCAGTACAAATGTTGTGTAGGGTCCCTGGCTGCTAGGGGAGTGTGGGCCCTTCCCTCCCACTGCCTGCAGCAGGATCGGGAGTAATTAGAGACTATTAGAGGAAATTAGGCCTCACCTCCAGATGTAACTTAATGACCTACCCCACCCTCTCCTAATACCTTGGGCCCCACCCCCTCCACATCTGGACCAACAGCCTTCAGGTTCAGGGGCCCTAAACACCCAGCCACGAGTCCCAGGCTTCCAGGTTCCCCACCCCAAGATGGGCAAGCTCTCTGCTTTCCTGGTCCAACCTTCCTGCCCACCCCCACCCACGCTTGCAGACTTACGACGGGCTCCCTATGGCCCGCGGCATCTTCCAACAGGAAGCACCAGGGCTCATAATTAAAGGCTGCTCCGGCAGGTAACGAGCATCCTGCAGAGGTCGGACTGGATGGAGTTGAGCATTAGAGGGGCTTTTGTGCCTGCTCGCTTTCAAGGACTGAGTTTTCCTGCCCTTGCTTGCCTCCGTTGAACTGAACGGTGCCAGAGGGCCATGGCCTGAGGTCCTTTGGGAAGAAGGACGCCCCAAATCTTCCTTTACATCTTACGCAATCCAGGAGTCATATGAAACCACGGTGCTCTTGCCCCAGGGTCCTGGCAAGGTGGGCATTTCGTTCCAGAGCTATTTTTCTCGGGTTTCAGAGAGGTGGAGGGTTGGGGGTGGGACAGCTCAAAGTGGGGCGTGGCTGCGGAGGCCACACCTTGAACAGGCTCAACTTCCGGCCTTGACCCTCTCAGGGCTCTAGCTGGGAATGGGAGAAGGAAAAGTGGCGATAGTCTCCAGGGCAGGGCAGGCGACTCCAGGAACGAAGAAGTGTGTTGTCCTCCTGGCGCTCAGCTGACCACAGTAGCCAGCCCACTTTCAGGCCCAAGGAGGGTGGAGGCTGGTTCGTGGCCCTTGCCCTTGCCCTGGGACTCCCATCAGCTGGGAAGCAAGGGTGGTGGTCGGGCAGGCTCAGGGCACGGAGTTCCACCACTTAAAGGTAAAAGGTTTCCTCCGCACGTTGGTGCCACAGTGGATCTCTCCGAGCAGTTGGTGGTAAAAGAGAAAGTCGTCGATAAAGACGCAGCGCAGACCCAGCGGCTCCAGCAGGGAGCGCACCTTCTCCTCCAGGCAGCAGCGACCATTGATGAGCGGGCCGAAGGGCTTAGGGATGCCCAGGTACTTGCCGAGAACCACCATGTTGACCTGCGAGAGAGAGGAAGAAGAGTCTCAGTGGCCCCGGATGCACCGCACCGCTGGACTCCTTCTGGGTTCTGGCTCTGCTGATCCATCCTCTGCAGAATTAGGGGTTGGTCAGGAACTCGGGTCTCAGATTGGGTTGGGGTATGTGCCCATTATAAATTGGGAGTCGTAAGCAGAAAGATGGTGAGTCTGAGGCTAGCCTGGGCTACATAAATAAGACATATCTCAAAAAAAAAAGTAAGAGGTGGGGAAGGCTTGCCGGGGGTAGCTCAGTGGTACAATGTTTCCTGCGGTAACAACCCGGGGCTTGGCTAACTGTACCAATGGCGGTCTGCGGTCCTCCAGTTCCTTCTTCCATCTTTTGTCATATTGTAACAAGTTTGTCACAACCAGAGATGAAATGTGCTAACTGTCCTCACCATTAAGTCTCAAACTCAGGTCAAATGGCCACCTGAGGTGCCTTTTTAATCTATCAAAGCTGCTCTGGCCACCAGGTTCTCCCAGCATCCCTCAGTCCCTACCTGTTACGGGGTCCTCCTGGCTGGCACACCAGAACCTCTACTCTGAACCCTTGAGCCCAGGGACCAGGCTGCCCTTCCCTCTATAATCCAGCCATTTTGGTTACTCAGCCCCCCACCTTTATTTTTTTTTTTTTGTCTACTCTTTTATTTTCCTGTCTCTGTCTCTCCTCCTCCCTCTTCTCACATGACCCAGCTCAGGAAGGGTCTGTTCACTCTGGCTATATGCTCCCTTTTATCTAAAAAACAAAACAAAAACCAAAAACTCCCTTTTATCTCTGCCACGTTTAGGAGCAGTCATATCTCCTGTGTGTGTGTGTGTATGTGTGTGTGTGTATCTTTCACTCACTAGCGTGGCGACACCTCTGCAGTACACAGCTTGCCTGGCTGTTCACAGCATCCTGTTAGTCCTCAGCCCTTACTGAGAATCCGTGTACTCCAGAAAGGTCATCCCTAAATCTCACAGTCCTCCCCACCCCCTGCCCCGGGGTTGTGGTTCAGACAGGTCAAGTAACATTACCAAGGTCACAAAAACTTGTTGCCCACTCCATGGGCTGGGGTGCACATGTTGGAGGGGGGGGGAGGTTGCAGGGAATCCAAGGGCAGGGAGAAGAATAAGAAGCCATGCTTATTGCCATGGTTAGGACTCTGCTCCTAGAGTTAAGAGTTTGAGGCCAGCCTGGTCTGCAAAGTGAGTTGCTGTTTCATAGAGTGACCTTGTCTGGGGGTGGGGTGGGGGTGGGAGGAGTCCAAGATCATGAGCTATAATCTCAGCCACGCCCAGTGGTCCTTCAGTGTTTCAGATGCAAGCAGCCATTAGCACACGTGGCTGGGTAGGTTAAAATCACTTCCTGTCTCAGGTTGTTATCTGCAAGCCACACGTCATCCCGATGGCTTGGGGGATGCCATGTTACACTGCAGACTGCCAGAGAGCTTGCCCAAGCAGGGAAAGCTCAAGCAGAAGGCACAGGCTCCCTTCAAGCAGCCCTGATCAGTGGGGATGGATTTTACACTCCTGGTACTCTTGGTTGTTACAGGAGGCCAGAGATGTGGTTAAATACCTTGGGATGCCCAGCCGCGGGAGGCTCAGGGGGAAAACTCCTGTTTCTGAGGAACAGCTTGGCGTCCTGCCAGCCTGGACTCTGGACTTGGGACAGCCAAGGACAGCCAGGAACCTAGGTACTCCCTCACTCCAGCCTGCACACTCCTCCCCTAACTCAGTTCTGCTCTGGTCTTGACAGAGGAGAGGTACCCAAGTTAAAGGCACAGTAGAGAAGGGGGGACACTTCCCACTCCAGAGCCTCACCACTTATCCTTTCCTGACAGGAAATGGGCTGACTGGCTGGCTGCTTCGATAGCATCACTCAGACCCCGCCCAACTGAGGGCTCTTGGCCTCATCTGCCTGTCAACTGCCTAATGGTTATGATTTGTTCTGCCTTCCTGGAAGCCCTACACAGCAGTCCCTTGTGGGAGCCACAAGTGTAGGAACTAAACAAGCCAGTGAACCTCTGGACAGAAGGCAGAAACATCCCGTCTACCTTTCCATCTAGAAAATGTGAGCTTCTTTGGGTGTGACTGGCTTCCCTGCTGAGGGGTATCTAGCAGCCCTTCCAGCTGCTGCCCACTGGGTACCAAAGACACCAGCTCACTGTGGCCATCAGCGACGCCCAGGATACGCATCTGCCCCACTTAGGAACTGCAGAACCAGCTGCCTCAGTATCCACCTGTCCTCGTACCCACCCACCGGGGACTCACCATGTCAGGAAAGAAGGCTTCAGCGTAGGCTCCCTTCAGGAAGAAGAGCTGTGGAATGTCCACGATGTCGCTCTCGGAGAGGCCCAGCTCCCGCTTTAGCACCTCGCGGTTCCAGTCGATGCATTTCTGGGGAAGAGGGAAGCCGTGGGCCAATGCAGAGGACTCTTAAGTGCGCTGTGCCTGTGCGCAGCCCTGCGCTCCTGGGGGGGGGGGGCCTCCAAGCCTCACAGTGGCTTTGTGCAAATGGACTCACAGGTGTCCGAAATGGGGAAACTGAGACCCAAGGCAGCTCACCTAACTGTGCAGAGCCAGGGAAAAGTTGAAGTTTGGTTCTGAAGGTCCCTGTCACTTGATTACAATTTTTTTTAATTATTATTTTTAAATTGTATGTGTATGGGTGTTTTGCCTGCCTGTGTGCCTGTGTGCTATGTTTATGCCTGGTGCCAGTGGAGGCCAGAAGAGGGCGCCAGCTGTCTTGGAACTGGAGTTACAGATGGTGGTGACTTGCCACGTGGGTGCTGGGAATTGGACCTCCTCAGTTCTCTGGAGGAGCAGCCAGTGCTCTTATTTTTAAATTGTGACGCGTGAGTGCGTGCGTGCGTGCATGCGTATATGCATGTGTCTATAAGTATATGTGGATTTCTGGAATCAGACTTAGCTCATCAGGTTGGCCACTTACTGAAACACTCTGACGAGCCCCTGTCATTTTAGCATACTGCCCCAGCCACCATGTGGCTAATACTTCTGCTAGCCCCAGCCATCTATGTAACGACCCTGGCATAATGCAGAAGGGCCAAGGGGCCTCCTCCCTTCACTGAGCCCAGCACGGTGAACACGGCAGGCACTGTCTTTGGTCAGCCACATCCCTTCTTAGACCTGGGCCACCTGATCTCTGCACAGGGCTCCTGAGGACCCCGTGTCTCTGCCTCTCACAGTCACGCTTCCGGAGTGAGTGTTTGGATTCAACGTCTGTGGAAATGAAGGGCACCCCCAGAGCCAGGCATTCCAGGAGCCTGTGCAGCCTGAGAGCGGTCAACCTGTCCCCAAGTCCACCAACCCCTGAGGACGCTCATCCCACACCCTCAGAAATCTGCAGAGCAAACTAAGGCCAGGCCCTGTCCCCCACAGGCTGGACATTGCTACCATCCAGCCTCCATCCTGCCCTCACCTGCACGTGCGCGCTATCCCTCCTGAGGTGCTTGTCAGCTAAGATGTCGTTGATGCTTCTTTTTGCCTTATGCTTGAGGCCTGTGGAGGACAGACTGTGTTCAGGGGACAGACTGTGCATGGCTCGGGGACACTGCCTGAAGCCCCCAGGCCTGGAGAAGCACATTGCAGGCCAGTGGCTCTGACAGGAGTAGGTTGGGGAAAGAGAAAGGCCAGTCACTGAGGGGCTGCCTCCAGCTGCAGAGAAGACCTGGCGAAGACTCAGAAATACTGGGGAAAGGCCCCAGGGCTCCTCACAGCGCCCAATGCTGACCTCCCACACTGTGTGACCAAGAGCACACATACCCTCAGTTGACCCCACCTCCAGCTAAGGTTGAGCCCATTTGAACCCAGGTGGGACCCATGCATCTCTCCCAAAGTCCAGCCTAGGGGCCCCACTGGTATCCAGGGCAACTCCCTGGCTCCTTGGGTCCCCTCCTTGCCCCAAGGCAGCTGTAGGAACACACCCAGGAATGGTGAAGGAAGGACAGGATCCCCATGAGGTGACAGGTGACACAGCTTTGGGTACTCACCATCAAACTGCTCAGCCTCCCCGTAGCCCTCCTCCTTCTTCTCCTGGAACAGCTGGAGGCAGGCACTGGGGCTGGCCAGGAGGAGGCGGAAGCCCTGCCATAGAGGGGACAAAGGGCTCAAGGCATGGATCCAAGGACAGTTCAGGAGCCCACCCACCACGCCCGTGTTTCCCACCTGCAGGCCTTTCCCCACACTGGTCTCCCGACCTGGAGCCCTGCTCACTTTGCCTCCCAGGCAACTCAGTTCCCACCTAATCCAGGTGTGTCCCTCCAGCTGTTGACTGTTCCTCCCCTTATCAGAGCTCTCGCCACGCTATGCCACAATCACCGTCTGGCCACCATGGTACTTAGTTCATGATGTCCGAAGGCCACTTTCTTCACAGCCCTCTCCACAAGACAGTGGGACTCTGTGGTCAGTGCAGAAAACCAGAGCCCACGCCTGTGTACAACCCTCCCCAGCCAGCCTTAGATTCTACGGACCTGAGTGAGGGCAGAACCCTTCTGAGCCTCGATTTTCTTACCTGTAAAATGGAGTCAATAAATGGGCCTGTCGGAGGGTTACATGGCTAAAAGTGTGTGTGAGTCTGGCATATAGTGTTTGAGTCATTTTTCCAACTCTTGCCTGATTCATGGAGTAGTCTGGGTCTGAAAGGACCAGCAGGAAGCACACATGTCCTCCTGGCCTGAGGCCTTTGACTCCTCCAGGAAGCACTCCCTGATTAACACAGCCTAAGCCCCACGTGCAATGACCCCATAGGACTGAGCTGGTGGCAGTGCCCCTGTCCGGAGCCACCCCATCAGGCCAGACGGGGCAGAGGTGACTCAAATGGAAGTCTGTGGGGTAGTGGAGCAGGGGTCCCACCTTTTGGTCAGAGGTGGGCACGAAGCTCAGAAACTCATCCACGTGGCCCACGGAAAGCCAGTCGGAGTAGAGTTCCACAGGAGACTGCACCTGCTGGGCCTGCAGGAAGTCACGCACCACTCTGGCCATCCGCCGCCCACTGGGCCTGGTGGGGAAGAGACGCTCAGTCAGACGCCTTTTTGTTCTTATAACCTTCTGAGCAGGTCTTCTTTACCAGAGGGGAAACTGAGGCTTAGAGAGCTAAGGTGACTCAATCTTGGCTACACTGAGTTAAGGTGACACCATCTTGGCCACACGGCTGAGAAAGGTCAGGGCCTCAGTCTACCTATTATAGGCCGGGAAATTTGAAGCCAAAGCTGAGGCCATTGGCAGCAGAGGGTGGGAGGACATCCCAAGAGAAGGGAGGCAGACACCCTAGGTCAGGGGACAGGTGACATGGTGGATGCAGGCCAGGCCAGGGCCAGGGGTCAGGTTTGGCAAGGGGGTGGAGCTTGTTTGATTAAGGCCTTCTGAGCCCAGCCAATCACGCTGTGGAGTCTGAAAAAGGAAAAAAACCAATCTTATTCACTCCAGAGTGTTAGAGTCACACACTGCCTGGGGCATTTGGGGTTCTCCACGCCCAACCCCCAGACATTCCTGAGATGAGATCTAGCATTTCCTAACCCCCTTTTACCCCCGGAGGATGCGGCAGGAGCCTCCTCCCGGACCTCCCCGTGTAGCTGAGGATGGCTTTGAACTCCTGATCCTCCTGCTTCTAGCTCCCAAGTGCTGGGATCACAAGCAAGCAAGACTACAACCGGTTCATACAGTGCTGGGGGTTCAGGCATGTCACCAACTGAGCTGCAGCCCCAGGCTTGGGCTTCAAATCGATGGCCTTGAAACCCTTAAGATCTGGCTCTGACGGCTGTGTGGCCCAGACTGTCTTTTCTTGGCTCTCTGAGCCTTAGTTTCCCTCTGAGAAGAGGACCCACTGGAAGATTTATTTTATTTAAATAAAATGACCCTGTTCCTGACAGACTGCCCAGCTTAAGGCCACGCCACCCACAAGCTCTCAGACCTGCTTCCTATGGAGTGGTCCTGCCCTAAACAAGGAACGGCACCAATCAACCCTCCTCATCCTTCGCAGCCAGCGGGGGGCCGTCCTCTCTGGGTGACCGGTGGCCTGTCCCTCTCCTGGATGCACACTGTGAACTTCATCCCTTCTGATCTATCCAGAGGAAGGCTTTCAAACATCAGACTATGCCTCTCTTTCAGATGGCCTCATTCCCATCTCCCCTCCAGAAACTGCCTGGCCCCTGCCTAGCTCCCCCTGACTTCCTCACGGCCCGATGTCTACCTGACCCCAGCCTGGCCCTGACCCTCTCTGCTCCACTCATTCTGGTCTCCTGCGGACCCCTGAACTTACCAGACACATTCCTGCCCCAGGACCTTTACATCTACTCTGCCCTCCGGCTGGAATCACAAACCTCTCCCCATGGTCCCATGGCTCCCCTCTTGCCTCTTCCTCTCTTGCAAGATGTGATGGTAACTCAAATCTTGCCACCTTTCTCTGAGGTTTGGACAAATGGAAGCCATGTCCCAACTCCCTTCATAGCTTCTTTTTTTTTTTTCTCCGTGGCACTGGCTACCACCTGGGATATTACTTGCCTGGGTCTCACCCTCTGCTGAGGTGCACACCCTATCAGAGCAGGACTTAGGGTTCTCAGTTGTTCTCTGCTGAAGCCCCGCCCCCTCACGTAATCTCTGCTTCAGAAACACTGGTGAATGATGCAAATGGTTTGGAGCAGCCCTGTCTAGAGGCTTCAGAGGTGGCTCAGTTAATGCAGTGCTTGCTTAGTGTGCACGAGGTCTTGGGCTCAATCCCTGGTACCACGTAGACAGGGTGTGGTGGTACAGTATCTGAGAGGCAGAGGTGGGGGATCCTCCTGTATTTTGAGTTTGATGTCAGCCAGGGCTACATGAGACTCTTCCTCAAAACATTAAAAATAACCCAAAAGTCCATAATTTATAGTGACTGGAGTTCTGGGAATGTGCAGATGATGATGCTCCTGCTTGGAACTGGGTTCAGTGGTGGCGCATGCCTTTAATCCCAGCACGTGGGAGGCAGAGGCAGGCAGATTTCTGAGTTCGAGACCAGCCTGGTCTACAAAGTGCATTCCAGGATAGCCAGGGCTACACATAGAAACCCTGTCTCGAACAAACAAACAAACAAACAAAGAAGGTGGGAACCACGTTCTTATGTCTGCTAATCCAGTATAGTGTGGGTTGTTTTGAAGGCCATCTTTGAAAACAATGAGAAACAATTCAGTAGGTGCAGAGCCACACTCCTCCTTGGAGCCCTCTCCCACCCTCCCTTCCGGAGGCTGAGGCAAAGGGGTCCAAGCCCCAGGAGAGTCATCTGTACATTATGAGCAGTCAGATCCATCTCTGCATCATAGCCAAAGACACCACCAGGGGGCAGACTTGTTCAAAGGCCTGATCTCGTTGAGTGGAAAACCCAAGGCAGCCAAGAAAGGATCTAGTCTGTTGGGTACCTCCTGTGAGCTTGGCTTAGACTCTTATGCTTAATACCACTTGTAGTCCCCAAGATCATCCTGAGCCGGCGTGGTGGCGCATGTCTATAATCCCAGCACTGGGGAGGAAAAGGCAGGTCCATCTCTGAGTTCCAGGCCAGCCTGGTCTACAGAGTGAGTTCCAGGACAGCCAGGGCAACACAGAGAAACCCTGTCTCGAAAAACCAACCAACCAAAGAAGATCGTCCTGGGATACACACATATTAGCAAAGTTACCATCTGAGGGTCACCCTGTCCCCTTCCTCACCTTGTGCCAATGGGCCCCTCCTTTCTTTCTCCCTCAGCTTCAGCCCCTGCCCACTGGTCTCTTCCCATCTCGCTAAACCCTCTGGCAAGCTCTAGCTCAGGACAGCAGGCCAACTACTAACTTTTACACTGGGACCCACAGAGGACACCTGGCTTCTGACTGTATCACTAATCCCGTGTGGCTCTAAATCGGTAGCTATCCCTCTCTGAGCACCAGGGCCTCATCTGTCCACTAAGGGTCTTATTCCTGGCTTTTAACAGTCTATAGGCTGACGTACAGCTCCTCAGTGGGCCACAGTTGATGGGCACCTGGAGACTCTGCCTTCTTTGCAGGTCCTTCACGAGAACCTAGAGGGTCCAGAAAGTCTCTGCAGCTTGAAAGGGGAGGGGAAAGCTCCTGACTGGGACAAATATGCCCCCTCCACCCCCTACCCCAACTGTGTGTGCTCCTGACTGGGGCAGGTATACCTCCTCCACCCCCTACTCCAACATACACACACAGAAGCCAGAAGCCGACATCAGGTGTCCTTCTCTATGGCTTCCCACCTTATTTCAGGGGGCAGGGCCTCTCACTGAACTTGGGGCTTACTGCTTCAGCTAGGTTGGCAGCCCTGTGAGCCCCAGGGATTTCTTGTCTCTGCCCCTCCCACCAGTGCTGGGATTACAGACGTAGGCTGTCATGCTTGGCTTCTAACATGGCTGCTGAGGTTCTAAACCCAGACCTTCACACTTGCAAAGCAGGCACCTTGCCCAGTAGGCAATCCGGCCAGCCCCAAGCGAGAGGGCTGTTTTATTAGGGCCCATTTTACAGCTAGAGAAAATGAGGCATGGGATAGAAAAGAAATCATTTATTTAAAAAGTACCAGCATTGCCCTCTCCGCATCCTTAGAATGTCCTCTTCTGGATGCTGCTTTTTTGTTTGTTTTGCTTCGTTCTTTTCCTTTCTAGTTGTAATTTTAATTTAGGTTTTGTTTTGTTTGGGTTTTTGGTTTTGGAGACACACACCTCACTGCAGCCTGGCCTGGCTTTGAACTCACGGCTTTCCTGTTTCACCCTCTTGCATACTGGGGTTACAGGGTTGTACCACCATGCTCCACACCCACGTGCCTGGCACGTGACCTTAATGTGAATGAACAAACTGACCACTGACAATTTGCCGCACACCGTGGTGACTGCGGCTGAGCAGCACAGCTCACATTTGTGGGCATCGGACTCCAGAGACTCACAGCTCCCTCCCTGAAGCCCTCCAGGCCTGAAGCCCAGGCTGTGGTAGGACCAGCCCCTGTACGCTATCTGAGATGGGTGTCCGGCAGGGTCACCCCCAGCTACACTCAACCCAGTACAGCAGGCCGCGGCACCCAGCTGTGTGCCTCCCTTGGTACCAGCAACCTCTCCCTTGTATGATTTCACAGCCTTGGGCTTTCCACCTGAGGCTATGTGACCTTTCTACTGTCAGAGGCCAGCTGGGCCTCAGAGGATGAGTTAGGGCACACCCAGGCTCCATACCAAGCTTCACAAATGAAAAGGTTATCCAGGGTTTGTGGTTGAGTGGTGCTCCTGTGGGCTACTTGGGGGAGGGGAGGAACCCACTCGGTGTAGTAAGCAGGCATCTGTCTACGTGTTAACTGAATCTTGACCTCTGCTCCATCACAGCTGGTCGGCATAGGGCCGCCGAGATGCCCTGCCACGAGGGTACCTAGCTGGTTACTCGCTCAGTTCCAGCTGCCTATTCTGCCTCTGGACCCTTCCAAGACAGGATAACAGCGACTGGCTTCCCATTCTGTCCCTGCTTATGTGGCAGAGGGCATGTCACCTCCCAGCTTGGCTGACTTTAGACAGGTTCTCATTAGTCCAGGCTGGCTTTTGAATTCTCAATGTAGCTGAAAATAACCATGAACTTCTGATCCTCCTGCCTCTACCCACCCAAGTGCTGGGATCACAGTCTGTGCACCTCTCTTGGATTACTTACTCCACGCTGGAGATCCAACCCAGGTAGGTACTCACGCATGTTGGGCAAGCTCTTTCAACGGAGCTCATCCCCAGCCTCTGACGTGCTGGCTTAATGTGTCGATTATGCTTATCAGACTCTGGCCCACTAATTTGACCCTGAGACCTTATAATCTGTTGGAAAGTCATTCCCATGGACTGGAGAGCATCTTCCAGTCTGGACTCTGTGACAGTCCTTCCATGGGTCCTGGAGAGCACCTCTTAGTCCAGAGAGCCACGTGGGTGAGCTTACTGAGTCCTCCCCCACCCGACACCCTTCCAAGCCACTCACTTGGGGAAGCTGCCACCAATGAGGATTCTGCCGAGGGGGTAGTCTGTGTTGCCCACCCTCACCGGTGGGCTCACATCCAGGTTGCCGAAGGAATCCAGGCCAGAGGCACCTGCGAACTCGATCTCCCGGGTCACATATCCAAAGTCAGGACCCTAGAGAGGTGCCATGAGAAGCCCCCCAGACAGGAGGGTCAGGGGGGAAGGAGCCATGCCTAGCAGAAGCGAGGACATGGGATATCTGCTCCCTGGCTCTCTGCTGAAAGCCTGCTTCCATTCAAACCTACCAAGCCCTGTTCTACACTCTGATCAGATCAAGTCACTGCCCAGAGGAGAGCAGAGAGTCACCAGGCCCTTGATCGAGCAGCGTATGTCTAAGGGACTCATGGATGGACAGTCATGGAAGACAGATATTGGCTAGGGAAGGAAGGGAGAATGAAGCAGGTAAGGGCTGCGAAGATGGCTCCAGAGGAAAAGCAAGCACCGGCCACGAAAGCATGAGGACCCGAGTGTGATCCCCAGCAGCCACAGAAAAGCCTGGGGTGGTAGCCACTGGGCTGGTAGGACCAGCCCCTGTATGCTATCTGAGATGGGTGTCCGCCAGGGTCACCCTCAGCCACACTCAGCCCAGTACAGCAGGCCGCAGCACCCAGCTGTGTGCCTCCCTTGGTACCAGCAACCCCTCTCTTGTATGATTTCACAGCCTTGCCACTCCAGTACTGGGAGGTGGGGTAGACATGTGTGGAACTCTGGGACCTACTGGTTGGCTAGCCTAGCCTGACAGGCAAGTCCCAGGCCAATGAGAGACCACTGTCTCATAAAAATAAATGGGTGGCTGCTGAGGCCACACACACACACACACACACACACACACACACACTGAGAGAGAGAGAGAGAGAGAGAGAGAGAGAGAGAGAGAGAGAGAGAGAGAGAGAGAGAGAGAGAGAAATACACCACACATTAAATCTCGTGAGCAGCTCGGGACTCTCAATACACCAATCAGGAAAAGGAGGCCTTCAGAAGCCTCAACCTACACCGTGAGCCAAGAAGAAAGAAGACCATGTCCTCAAAGGGAACAGAGGCCGAGGGACTGCAGTGCCAAAAGCCGGGGCCCTCCGGACCCCGCAGACGCTCACTCTGCAGGAGACTTGGGGCCCACAAACCCACAGAAACAAGGCCACCTCGGGAGAAAGTGCGGCCGACTGTCAGGCAGGGGCCTGAAGTGCCCCACTGCCTTACTGAGTTGGCAAGGTGCTTAACCTCCCTAGCCTCCGTGTCCTTGGTCCTGAAAGCTCGAGGGCAGTGTGAGCTGTGGCACCTGCTGCCATCCCGGAACAGGAAGTAGCGCAGTTCCTGGCGCGGCATGCTCACTAGGGTACATTGCCCCTCACAGTCAGGGCTGGCATTCCCGTTGACTCCCCACCACTGAGAATGAGCCTCTGACCAAGAACTTTGCTGTTATGCTTCTCCCAGGATGCAGCTGTGGTGGGAGTGGGTCTCTATTTGCATATGATTTGCATGTGGTTTGCATTCTCAGATGGACCCTTCCACCCACTCTCCTGCTTGCTGTCAGTGCGCACACCACTCTCTGGACCCTAAAGTTCCACCAGGGCTCCCAGGAGAGGAGCCACGGTAATCCCCCAGCTCCCCCATCCCATCCCTGTGTACTTGGGCCACATACCAGGATCCTCTTAAGGGCGAAGTCCCTCAAGCCTCTGTTTCGGGGGGAATCAAAGACCACAGGGAAGGATTTGTGAGGTGCGTCAATGTAGCCAAACTCCAACTCGTCCTGTGTGAGGAAGAAAGACCTACAGCGGTCCTCCTCAGGGGTTTTCAGGAAAGATGACCCCAGAAGGACACAGGAGACCCATCCCAGAGTCAGGGCGTCTGGAGGAGGCAGGGGAGATTTCTCCTGCTGGAGGATGGCTCCTAGCTCTGTCCTGGTTGCTCTGGCTCCAGCCAGGCAGGCCAGGCTGTCACCTACCACCCATTCACAGTTCTTCTCTGTGTCAGCCTTGCACACACCTGGATCCAGCGATCGTTGCGATTCTCTGCCCGGGGACAGACCACTAGTTTGCAGTTGGCCTTTGTGGCCAGGTGGGACATGTCCTCCAGGAACTTGTCATTGCGGCCGTGGATATCTGTCACGCTGCAAGGACAGTGACAGCAGCTAGGACCAGAATCCAGTTGATCCAGGACGGTGTTCCTGAGCTCTGAGCTTCAGATCTATCTATACCTTGGAGGGGCTAGGAGACTTGTGTGTGTGTGTGTGGGGGGGGTCCTTGTTCTTAGATCACATCAGATGACCAGTGCATGAACAGAGCAAAGCCAGGCTGTGGAGCCCAGAGCCAGGGTGCCTGAACCATCCCAGGCAGTCCAGGGTGGCTATGGAGGTGACCCAGGATTGATGTCACTGGTGGAATATCAGTAAGTGGGCTAGCCTGGTCTTCTCAGAGCAGAGTGAAGGTGAAGACTCTGAGCAGACAGGAGGCTGGGACACTCCTGGCTCCAAGTGTACAGATAACACTGCTTGAACACACCTTCCTTGAATCTGCATCTAGTTCAGTGGGCCTGTCTTTCACCTCTACCTGTGATATCTCAAGGGCTGGCCAGCAGAGGCCACCAGATACCAGGCCGTGGCAGAAGGCTCACGACAGCCAGAATGGGTCAGACTCGGTGTGGGCCCTGTGGCTGGGTCCCTAGATACTCAGAAAATGCAGTAGTGACCCAAGAAGGGTGAGGCCAGGTCCCTACAGTCACTAGCACAAATGTGGGGCTCACCTCCACCACCCAGGGTCTCATGTAGCAGAGGCTAGATTTGAACTCCCAGTCCTCCTCCCTGTACCTCCCAAATGAAGGATGGCGGGCCTGCACCACCACACCTGGCCCCACTACCCAGACTGAAGTCAAGGCTTCTGGGCCATCAGACTTAGAGCAGGTGCTGGTGGCTGTGTCCTGACCTCCACTGCAGTCCTGTGGCAGCTCAGGGGATGTGACACCATTCCTGAATGATGGCTGGCCAGCTGTGTGGCCGCACTGCTCACTTACCTCTCTGGTTTTGGCAAGGCGGGGCTGGGGGCTCACCTGCACACATACAGCTCCAGGGGCGGCTGAGTGTTGGGGGTCATGATCCAGGGGGCCACCCGGAAGGTCACGCTGTCAGTGAAGACTGACACCTCAGAGAGGGGCTGGGGGAGAGGAGAGCTCAGTGGTTTTGTGGGTTCCTGGGTGCCACACACCTCTCCCTTGACACATCCCTCGTATTGAACCTACCCGTGTGTCCACCAGGCTGACACTGAGAGAGAGCAGCCCTGAGAAACTGGCGTCGGGGAAGGCGAGCCCTTCCACGTAGAACTGGATGGCCCTCTCCCCAGAATGCCTTTCCACCTCATAGGAGCTGTGACGGGGCCCTAGCACCTGTTTGTAGTTGGAGAGGGATGTCCCACCTAAGGAGAACAGGGTCAGGCCAGTGTGGGGACAGGGTTGGGGCTGGCAGGACAGGAGGACAGGAAACCTGTGGCCGGAATCTGGGCCGAAGCACCCCTGGGGAGGTCTGCTTCAGTTCTCTTCCAGTGCTACTATGCAGAAGCTGTGTGACCTTGGCTCAATGACTCAACCTCTCTGAGCCTTAGGTCAAGTGTATAGCAGACAAATAGAGAAAAGCATCTGACTCAAAAGGTGATGAGGACCCAAATGTCTGTCCACGGTGCTTGTAAACAAATTATGTCAAATAAGGTAATCCATACATGGACTATTACACACCCACAAAGAAGCAATGAAGCGGCTGTGCGTATGCACAGTGGATGAACCTCATTGATGGTGTCAGAAGGTAGTGGGAGTGGCTTCTGGTGGGGTTGAGGTTATTAAAGATACCACCACTGAGCTGCACCCCAGTCCCTTAAAGTCGCAGATTCTGATTATAAACTCCAGCAATTCAGTCAGGATTTGAAGCCAGGACCTGGGTCCCAGGCTCTAAGGTTCCTGCCCCTCCCTCTCCTGCTTGGGCGGGGCCACCAGACCACAAGAATTCAGTGCTTGAGGAGCCAATGAGTTATATGGGGTCAGCGGGGGAGGGTTGGGGGAGCGAGGGGGGTTAGGGACCTTGGTGCCCAAGAAGCCTGGCTTGGAGCTCTCCCTCTACCTGGCTGTGTGGCAGTGACTGTGTTTAGGCCTCAGTTTCTCCCACTGTGCAATGGGAGGAGCAGTTGGGGCCCCGACCTTGCTTGTCATACTGTTCCCTGATGGAGTAGCCATGCAAGCCACAGTGAGTTACTGAAGGGTGACAGACCCAGGGAGCACGGAAGGAGGAAAGATGTGACAGGCCACAGCCACTCACCCCGGGCACAGAAGACCTTCAGTCTTCTGGAATCTGACAAAGATGCCTTCAAGACCAGCTTGTGGCTCTCAAAAAGCTCATCAGGGCCACCACAACTCAGCACCATTGGGGACATGTCCTGCAGGTCTGGGAGAGTGGCTTTTGAGACAAGCCCCCAACAACAACCCAGACCCCCACTCCTTCCCTCCTCCTCACCTCCCATGCCTGCTCTCACTCACCCTCCAGCGACTTCAAATGGTTAGCATGCAGGTCTTCCCTGGACCCATGGATATCTCTGTCACAGTTTACCAACAGGATGGCCCCGGAGCCCCCAGGGCCCCAGCGCCAGGTTTTCTGTGGCACACAGGAAGGCTTGGATTAGTCAACCCTGGGGATTGTGGGAAGGGGACGAAACATGGCCTGGGCTGGCTCAGTGCTTAGCTCAGAGACTTTTACATTCTGGGTTTGCTTAAAGATTTAACAAAGGACTACGGCCACTTGGAGCAGAGCTTCCAGGAAGGCTTAGACCCAGAGATGGCCATCCTTGTGTAGTATACAGTGGCTGTGCCCAGGACTCACAGTGAGGAAGCAGGGCGGTGTCACTAATCACAGAAATGACCATGCTTTGGCTCTACCTAAGACCCACTCTGATCTCTATGGAGAAGAGTTCTTCATTCTGGCAGTCTCCTGGGCTTAACACTCACCAGGGGTTTGCAGGTCCTTCCAAGCTGAGGATCAAGATGCCTGACTCTGGGGTCAGCACTGTCCCCAATACCCTGTGCCTTTTCTCCATTTTGCAAGAAAGCAAAGAGAAACTCTGGGCGGGAACCCTTAGGTTCCAGTTGGTGCCCAACCCCAGGTCCCCGGGACTGTACAGGTCCGTTCTTTGCTTCTATGGCACCCTTGCCCACCCCTTCTGAGCAGACACCACCCTGCACCAAGGTCCAAGACATGGTTTCCTTGTAGCCCCCAACTACAACCCCCTCAAGCAACGCTGTGCAGTGAATAACCTGCATAGCCAGTCAGGTGTTCTGCCCCACCTTGTCCAAAAGACTTGAGATCCAGGCTGCCTCTCTGGATCTTTCCCTACAAATGGGTACCTCCTGCCCCTGCATGACAACATGCTTTTTGTGGGATAACTCCATTCTCCTCTTCATTCTTTGTGGCCTAGCTGTAGCTGAATACTATAGCCTCCTATACCAGAAGGAGGTCATGCTGTTATTCAACAATCCCTTGGGGCTGGAGAGATGGCTCAGCAGTGGCTCACAACCATCCATAATGAGATCTGACAGCCCTCTTCTGGTGTATCTGAGACATCTACAGTGTACTTACATATACTAATAAATAAATCTTTAAAAAAATCCCTCATGAAGCACCTGCCATGTGGAGATGTCCAGATTTGAACCCCCTGAACAGAAACTATACAGCAAGCAGAATAGGACAGACCAGAGAGGGTGTTTCCCCAACAGTCACACAGCATGTCTGTCACATCAGCCTAAGCTACTGCTCACTTGAGCCAGTTTGGCCATCCTTCCGTGGATAGAACAGATCCTGTTCTTTTAGAAGGAAGGCTGTCTGCTGCCAAGATCACCCAGGTCTCTGTCTCTCAGTGCCACACTCTTGGGGTATCCAGGGTCTCACCTTGTCACCAGAGCCTTTCTTCACCTTGCCTGTGCGGCCTGTGTCGACATCAAGGGACACATCTGCAAAGGGCAGACAGGTTACCTGTCGCTGTACCTGGGATGGTCCAGCCAGCTCAGCTCCCACCCCAGCTGAGGACCCAGAAGCCTAGCTCTGGAGATTCGACATTGAGGAATGTGTGTCGGCCTCGGGGCTCTGGCTAGAGCGACATTGGCAATTCTGGTGTCGGAAGGACACAAGTCCCTGTCTTGTCCATGTGCACTGAGTGACCATGTCTTAGAGACCCCGGGTTTCTATGTCACATGCAGGGTACCCTTAACTATATGTAGCCCCTGGAGACTTATGATCAGGGTCTGTCATCCTCAGAGGATGCTGCAGTGGGCTCTGGGTGAAAGAGGCCTATGACTCTCCATGGTTCTAGGTTGGGACAATGGGACTCCCATGAGGAAGCCACTGTGGATTGTGCTCATAGCAGTGACATTTCTAGGCTCTATTGGCTCTGAGCATGGCTGGGTCTCAATCCCTATGGTCCTGGAGATGTTTGAAGTTCCCAAGAAGCGGAGGGGTGAGGTGGGTAGCTGAGGCTCCCCCCTAAGGCCCCGAAAGCTTCAGTCACCGTCACTACATCCATGTCCAGACCGTGTCCAGAGGCAGGCCGGAGTGGGACTCACCAACAGCAGTTAGGTAGAGCACACTGTGGGCCAGGGCAGCAGCCTCCTGTGACTCAAAGTATGACACCTTCACCTGGGGGAAGAGAGTCAACCCTGAGAGAAGGCAAGGTGAAGCTATTTGGCAATTGTGACCTGGGGTACTGTTCCAGAGCCCCTCACAGTTTAAGGAGAAAATAGGGCTACAAAGTTGGGTATGGCGACTCCAGGACCTTCTGAGGATACGAGAGAGATAGACAAACTGGGGCTACTGTCTGTCCTACTGACCTAGACAGCTTGACCTTCCTTGACGTTATTCATCCTCTGTAGAGAGGGAATGACCAGTCTGGTCCCACAACCAGTGAGCGCCAGGACTTTTGCCAAAGTCCAGGGGCTCCCACCCCTCCCCCACTTGCCCCAGGTGACAGGATTCTCTCCAGAGAAGGTTGGCTCAGGTCCTGCCTACACCCATGTGCAGAGCCCCACACAGGTCCCAGCTTGCTCCATCATGGAGAAAGCACCAGGCCAGCAGTTGAGGACCATTCTGTTATTCAACAACCGCAGTGTGTGGGAGACACCAGGGCCAGCTGGGAGCTGTCGGTCAAAGGTGGCTTGCCGGATACATGTGGAGACTTGAGTGGGTGTGCTGGGGCCCTGCATTCAAGTACGGCCATGCAATCCTTCATGGGGAAGCACAGGGGCTTGGGGACAACTGCAGGGAGTAACATAGAGGTGTGTGGATCTGAAGGGTGTCAGTTGCTGTGTGGTGTTGGGGTGGGTGAGATGGGTCTGAGTCTCTGATGATATCCCAGGAGATGGCTGGGCATGGGATACAAGCTAGCCCCCCACCCCGACTCTGGATGTTGTTTACCTTGAAGTCATATAAGTCCTTACTGACTGTGTCCGCCACTACCACCACGTCCACGTTGGCATCCAGGGGCCAGTGGGCCCAGCCTGCGGGCTCTGCCACTCTCGAGGGATCGTAGACCATGTAGATCTTCACCTCAGAGCTCCCAGACACCCCAAAGGTCTTGGCACCTTTGGGCACATCACTGCGGAGAGGGAGGGAGGGAGAGACTGAGGGGTTCAGAGAGTGGTCATGTGAGGTAGAAGCTGGGTCCTGGGACCGCAGCTGTTTAGGAGGCACCCCTCACCAGTAGGGCTGGGGACCCCTGCCTCTAAGTCTCTCTCTGCTCTAGCCACACGGTCCTTCCTTCTGGTTCATGAAGACACCAAGCTATCTTACCCCAGGACCTTCGTAGAGCTGAATGCCCCCTGCCCCTGTACGTACATCCATGAGGCTCACACCCCAGGCTTCAGGGCTCTGTTTAAATGCCCCCCCCTTTTCAATAGCCCTCCTCAAGTGGTTCGGGTTAACTGTCAACTTGGAGCATATGGAATGATCCCAGATGGTTCAGAGGGTATAGATACTTGCCGCCAAGCACCCTGGGAGATCTGAGTTCAAGCCCTCCCAGGCCCAAATGGCAGAGTGAAAGAGCCAACTCCTTCTGACCTCTGTTCATGTATGTGCACAGGCATGCACAAATACGCCTTTTAACATGATTGTGATTGATGTGGGGAGACCCATCTTAATTGTGGGCGGGGTGGTTTCCTGGCCAGGCAATCCTGGATGGAACAGGGTAGAGGGAGGGCTGAGCAGAAGTGTGAATTCATGACTCTCTTGTGATCTGTCTGGTTGTTTTTTCACAGCCACGGGAAAAGAAACAAATACCCCCCCGCCCCCCGTCCCTCTAGCTAAGGCCGAGTCACCTCCTGCCCGTCCCAGCTTTGTCTACCCTGCATGTCACCGGCCAGCTGTCCTGCTAGCTCAGTTCCCGAGGGCAGCCAGTTTGCCTAGCTTGCTGCTGGATCCTCAGTGTCTGTGCAGGGCGCTCAGGAGATGTGTGGGAAGGAGGGAAAATAGTCCCGCTTTCTGCAACCCCCAGGGCTCCCTCGGGCCCATCTGCACTGGAGTGGGGCCTCACAAAGCAGCTACTCTCTGTCCCTCCGAGGAGCCCCAGAGCTCTTGGCTCTGGAAGACAAGGAGTCAAGCTTCGGAGCCCCTCAGCGGCTGGATTGCCTGCCTTCGGTCCTTCTGCAGCTGCAGCTTCAGATGGAGCACTCGAGCTTTGGGGCACCCAGAGCAAAGCCAGCAGTATCCTGGGGAGATGTATTGCCTATTGACTCAACCAATACAAGCTGCCTACCTGTGTCAGGCACTCTCCTGGGGTCAGGCTCCACAAAGCCCTCCTCCCTAAGAAGACATCCGAAGGCGGGCAGAGGGGGGTAGAGGCAGAGGTGCCATTGTTCAGGGCTCCACCATAGTGTCTCACGGCTGTGAGGCCCCTGAAGACAGGTCCACTTAAAGAGGGCCCCCTGACTACATGTACAAGATGAGAGGTCTTTTTTCTTATTCTCCTGGCCCTGCCCTTTCCTGGGCCCTTTCTTGAGAATCCATCCAAGCAATCCTCTAGAGAAAACCCTCCTATAGTCCCCTACATAGTCACCCTGTCCCCACCAAGTAACTGTCTTCATTGACCACAGTGATAATGGGCACGATTCAGTCCCGTACTGTGCTGCACCGCAGTGCCACCCTACTGATGAGGGGAGGGCCAGAGCACCACAGGCCTCCCCTGACCATCCCCAGAACTTCCTCCAGCTGCATACCTGTTACCATGGAAACCACACACATTCCCCCACCCCAGGTGTTCTCATCCTCTGATTTAGAGTCTCGCTGGCCACCAGGGACAGACCTGCCCCCAGAGTGGCTGTGGACCCTCTGAAGCCTTATCCCCATGGCTACTGCCGTGCTGACCGTATCATTCCAGGCCCCAGGTGTTCCTTGATTCTCAGCGTCCCAGACTTGAACCCATCAAATAACCAAGGTTGCCCTTGAATTCCCGAGGCTCCAGCCCTTGAAGTGAGTTGTTCGGATATCAGCATTACAGTGTTCCATCCCTCCCTGCTGGCTGTCACTTTGACCTTGCCCCTGGTCCAGCTCCCTGGGGACCAGCTCCCAGCCCCGATGACCCTAGTACCCTTGCATCTCCTTACACCCACCCATGCTTTTGATGTGGCTGCCCGCACCTGGCCTCAGGCATCTCTCTGGGGTCCCACACACTGTGACATTTCTGGGGATCCACCTGCTGTGGACAGCCCTGTCAGGACCTTTCCTGAATTCCAGCAACCCCACCCCAGGCCTCAATCTCCTGGGCCTTTTGCACCCGACCCTCTCAGCCTCCGAAGCTTTGGTCCCAGGGCAGTTTGGGCTGAGCTTACCCTCTGCAGCTGCCTGGCAACTCCAGCAGTTGCCAAGGCCAACTCCCAACTCAGTCCCTGAGCTGTGTGCTAGAGATGATGACGGATTGTCTGGATCTGTGGCTGCTGATCTTGGGTGTGACCCTTGACAGTGACTGTTGAATCTCAATCTCTCTCTCTCTCTCTTTCTCTCTCTCTCTCTCTCTCTCTCTCTCTCTCTCTCTCTCTCTCTCTCTCTCTCTCTCTCCTCTTTCACCTTTTCCACTCTCCCTCTTCACCCCAAGGGCAGGTCACCTGTATATCACCTATATCTTATCACATCTGTATCTTACCCCACCCCAAGCCTGTCCCTGGCCTGGACTGGAGGTCTTCATCTGTACCCCACCTTCCCTTCTCCCTCACACCCAACTTATGTGCATGGCAAACATCACCTGTTTTCATAACTTCTGCCCCCTTCACTCTCCCCAGCTGTTGAGACCCTCTACAGACAGCTCCCACTCCCTACCCACCACAACTCCACCCAGGCGGCAGCCTTCCTTTCTACCCAGGCCATGAGAGTCACTCCATCTGCAGAGCTAACACCCTTTCCCTTTTCCCCCCAGCTGGCTGTAAACCCCTGGGCTCTGCTTGCTTTCTCCTCCACCCAGCCTCAACAATGCTGCCCTGCCCCCATCCCCAGGTTTAACAGCCTTCTGGGGACACTTATATGCATATGCGCTTATTGTAAAACTTATCAACACAAGGTATATCCTACAACGGTCACACTGCGTGTTACTCCTTATTGTGGAGTGCCTTGTAAAGGCTCTAGAGCCCATTTCCCCTCACTGTGGCTGTCTGTAGCTGCAGCTCATTCCACACTTTGGCCAGGCAATATTGTCTGTCCCAGATTGATCATTATTCCACCAATAAAGCCATTGTCATTGAATCTGATGCCTGACTTGAACGTGGGTTGGAAGCAGAGGGTTGTGTACGTGCGTGCGTGCGTGCGTGTGTCTGTGTGTGTGTGTGTGTGTGTGTGTGTGTGTGTGTGTGTGTGTGTACTCGAGCACAGGCGCCTAGTGCCTAGTGTCTCCCCTTCCTTCAGGACTTGAGCAACTTCGCAGAGTCAGTGCTGGAAGCTGTGCTGATTTGAATGAGAATGCCCTTCAGTGGGTCCTATATTCTGAAAGCTTGATCCTCAGTTGGTAGAAGGATTAGGAGGCGGAGCCTCGGGGCGGGGCCCGGGAGGTGTGGCCTCAGGGAGGTGTGCCACTGGGGCTGGCCTTGGAGGCTTCTAAAAGCCTGGCACTTCCCAGTTCTCTCTCCTTTTCGGTCTTCTGTTTGAGGATCAGGTTGTAAACGCTCGGATGCTGCACCAGCACCATGCCTGTCTGGATGCTTGCCATGCTCCCTGCCACCAGGGTCCTAGACTCTACTGCTCTGAAACCAGGGGCCCCAAATTAAACACTTTCTTATATAAGTTGCTTTTGGTCATGGTCACAGCACCAGAAGACAGAAAGACCCACCTTTGAATTCAGCTAATCCTTCAGTAAAGGTGCCATACCCCACCCCTGTCTACCCACCCCCATAGCTAGGGACTAGTCAGTGGCTTCCCTCGAGAGGCAGCTACGAGCAGAACAGGCCTTCAGGACCCTTCTCTGGGGCATGCAGGGGCCTATCCAGCTCAATCCTGGGGCCTTCCAGACTCTGGTCACCCTCACCCTGTCCACGGTGGCAGCAGGTGTTCAGTAAGGTCCCAGAGGACCAGGCAGTGTTGCCACAGCTATTTCTTGTGGTGCCCGAGAGAGGCGGGTTTTGCCAGGAGGGTGCTGTGTGCCCTTGGATTCTCATTCCCTTGGCATCCTGGCCCTACCCCTCCTGGAGCCTCGGGCATCGGACTGGCACTACAGGTCTGTGGGTGGGCCATAAATTAAAGGACAGATTGCGTGGGAGCTGGAGTAAGGCCAGGAGGTCCACAGTATGATCTGCTCCCTGCACACACCATTATCCATAGTGCCTCTCTGTGGGGGTATCTTGCTGGGAACTCCTGGCATTGTGACATCTGGCACATGTCCCCAAGCTCACAGTCAAAGGAAGCCTCCTCCTAAAGTGACAGGACAGGCGTGGTGGTGCCGTCCCCTAGTCTAAGCGCTAGAGAGGCAGAGGCAGACAGACTGCTGAGTTTACTCCAGCTCCAAGCCAGCTGGGGCTACATGGTGAAACCCCATCTCAGTGAGAATGGGGGAGGAGCCAAAGGGGCTGTGCTGGTCAGGTTTGTTTTGTAGTTGTTTGTTTGTTTGGTCAACATGACACAAGCTAGGGCTATTGGGGGACCATCATTGGGAAAATTCAGATTGTCCCACAGCCAAGTGTGTGGGGGCATTTTCTTGACTCATGATTTATGTGGGAGGGCCCAGACTATTGTGGGCGGTGCCATCTCTGGGCTGGTGGTCCTGGGTGCTATAAGAAAGCAGTCTGGAGGACTAGAGAGGTGGCTCAGGGGTTAAGAGCATTCACTGCTCTTCCAGAGGTCCTGAGTTCAAATCCCAGCAACCACATGGTGGCTCACAACCATCTGTAATAAGAGCTGATGTCCTCTTCTGGTGTGTCTGAAGACAGTTACAGTGTACACATATACATACAATAAATAATTCTTTTTTAAAAATGAAGAAGAAAAAAGAAAAAAAAGAAAGAAAGAAGAAAGCAGGCTGAGGAAGCCATGGGGAGCAAGCCGGTAAGCAGCACCCCTCCACAGCTTCTCCTCAGCTCCTGCCTCCAAGTGCATGCCCTGAGCTCCTGCCCTGACTTCCTTCAGTAACGGAGTGTGGCCTTGACCAGTGGTCTATAGGTAGCTCCTCACATTCTTTCCTGTAACTAGCAAACAGTTCTTGCCAGGCTGTGCCAAATAAACTCTTCATCGTCAAGTTTCTTTGGCCACGCGCGGTCTTCATCACAGCGATAGAAACAAATTAGAACATCGGCTCTGATTGCTTCTACTACGCTCTTCAAACCAAGCCCTCGTCTTCATCTCTGTGTCCATTATCAGCCTGAGACATCTTCCCTCCCCCCCCCTCCCGACCCCACCTCCTGCCTCACGTCCCCTGCCCGAGCCTCCCCTCCACCTCATCTCTGCTGGGACAAGGGCATGGCGTCTTGTGCTTCTTCAAGACCCGTTCAAATGCCACTGTTTCCCTGAGGAAGGGACTAACCTCCCCTGAGTGTGATCTCTGGTCCCTGATGGACCAGAGATCCTTGGTTTCCCCCCTCCACGCAGCCTCCCCTGAGGCTCGTGAGGGCACTGGGGCTGGGGCTGCCGTAAAGTGTGCTCTGATTGGTGGTTGCTGCTGTCAATCTTCTCAGCCTGTGCCACCTGCCCTGGCCTAGCACCGCTGTTCCCCTTTGCAGCCTGCAGCACAGGGAGTCCCTCCAGGTCTGCCTGTACGCTGGAGGCACCTTCACCAGCCTGACTCATCCCTGTAGCTTGGAGCAGAGCCAGCTAAAGTAGTGGCCAAGGCCGCCAGAACCTAGAGAACACCAAGGGGCCATGAGGGTGGAGCTCCGCCCTTCTAAGTCAGCCCGCTGACTCAGTCAAGTGCCTGCTGGGGACATCTGTCCAGCTGCTGGGGGCCGAGGGGCGTTTCAAGCACCCCATACAGCTAAGTTTGTGATACTCTTGCCCGCGCGCAGGCAGGGCGTTCAGAGAGGTGAGGTAACCTTCCTCAGATCACACAGCAAAGAGCAGTTATCTCCCCTCTCTCACAGGGGCTGGCAGGACAAGGAGCACATGACTGGCTCACATGACCTGAGCATGTCCTGCTGAGGGAGGGAGGAGGTCATAGGAGAGGATGAGGAGGACTTGGGAATGGCAGAATTTCCACACAAGCTCCTCAGAGGGTTTCCTCGTGAGCAAGCCTGGGGGTGGGGGTGGGACCAAGCAGGAAAGTCGCCATCCTAGTCTCCATCCTCACCTGATTTTTCAAGGTCAGTGCAGGCCTTAGCACAGTGTCCATGACTCTCTGGTCCCAAGAACAGTGAGCACGCATGCGCTCCAGGTCCCAGGGGCCGAGGGCTCATCATGGCCACACACACACACACACACACACACACACACACAGGACTCAGACTGAGCGCTTCCCACATTCCGTAGCTCTCTACGTGATTTCTGTAATTACAAAGCTTTTCCTTCTGCTAGGCTGCAGACTTCCACCCAGAAGTTTCCATCTTTCAGGCCACCAACTCTCAGGAGGACGAATATTGGGACCTTTGCGCTACCCACCCACACTTGGGCATCACCTGCAACAGGGTCAGGAGCTGGGTAGGTAAGGCTTGTGAGAGGCCTGTGCTGGGCAGTGGCCCTGCAGGAAGGATCAGGAGGTACAGGTTGTCTCAGGGACGAAAACAGAGAAGGTCACACAGGCCCAGGTGGCTGGAGCTGATGACAGGTGGCCAGTGTCCCAGGCTGGCCTGGCCCCCAAAGTCTCTAAGCCTGAGAGACAGCGCTGCTCCCATTAAGACTGCTTGCGGCTCAGTCTGAACACCCTTGTACTGTGTGACGTGGGCACAGAACCCAGTGAAGAATAGCACCCAGAAGAGACACCATGGTCCCTGCTTTGCTGTCTGACTCCATCCCCAGTATCTGCCTGCAGAACAAGGATTTACAGAGCAGAAGGAAGCTCCGAGCAGTCACAGATGGGGCTACACAGCAGAGAGTTGAGATTCAAGCATGGAGCATGTCTAGGGGTGCCCCCACCCCACCACTCACATGGACTCTGCAGCAGAGAGAATCCCCAGGGATCAGTCATCCCTGCAGTAGAGCTATCAGAATCTGGAATCAAGCAGATGTGGGTTCAAATCCCAGCCCCGGCAGTTGGGGGCTCTCTGTCTTCAGAAAGTCAATCTCTCTCTCTCTGTCTTTGTTTCTTTGCAAAATGGAGACCGTAGTCCTTTCTGCCTTGCAAGCTTGCTGTGAGAGTTAAAGGCATATTATGGGAAGCACTGGAAGTCACAGCCATGACCACTGCTGCTACAAATGGTGCTGAGGGTCTTGGAGGGGTGGGCACCAGACAGGAAGAGACGGGGACCCATGCATGAGAATGCTGTGTGACCCTTTCCATCTCAGCAGACCAAGGTGCCAGACTAGGCTCACCACCACACAAACCAGCATCTCGAACAGTGACTGCTGTCTAAGATGGCGGTATGCAGGAGGATTAGGAGTTCAAGGTCAGACTGGCTTCTGTAGCAAGAGCCATCTTAAATAAGCAAATAAAATCAGGGACTGGGGAAATGGCCCCACTGGTAAATCCTTGCAGGTGAATTCAATGCTCAAAATCACATTTAAAAACCTAGGAGTGGGCTGGAGCGATGGCTCAGTGGTTAAATGTGCTTACTACTCTTGCAAAGGACCCAGGTTCAATTCCCAACCCTCACTAGGCAGGTCACAACTGTCTGTAACTCCAGTTCCAGGGGATCTGATGTCTTCTTCTGACCTCCTTGGGCACTGCATGCATATATATGTATGTATGTATGTATATATGTGTATATGTATACATGTGTGTATGTATATATGTGTGTATATATATGTCTGTGTGTTTATATATGTATATGTGTGTATATATGTGTGTATGTATATGTATGTGTGTATATGTATGTATGTGTGTATATATGTGTGTGTATATGTATGTGTGTATATATGTGTGTGTATATGTATGTGTGTATATATGTGTGTATATGTATATATGTGTGTGTATGTATATGTATGTGTGTATACACATATGTATGTATATGTGTATATGTGTGTATGTATGTGTGTATTATGCATATGTGCATATGTGTATATTCTGTATATATGTATGTATGTGTATGTGTATGTATGTATACACATATGTGTATATGTGCATATTTGTGTACATATGTGTATATATGTATGTATGTATACACACATGTGTGTATATGTGTATATTCTGTATGTATATATGTGTGTGTATATGTATGCATATATGTATATGTACATCCAGACAGAGCACTCATAAGAAAAAAATAAAAGCCTGGGTGACTCATATACCAGGAAGAACCAACAGGAAGATCTCTGGAGATCACTGACCAGAGAATCTGCTCTAACTGGCAAGTCCCAGGTCCCTGTCTCAAAAGAGCCAGGGTGGATGGCTCTTGAGGAAATACACCCAAGATTATCCTCTGGCCTCCACACGTACACGCGCATACAGGAGCACTAATACATATGCACATACACACACCCACATTTTAAAAACAGCCCTCATGATGGCTCTCAGTGAGCTCTCTAAGCAGGCACAAGCCAGGTGACCTAGGGTAGCCAACCAGGTTGTTGGGAGAGGTGCCGCTCAGACTCCTCTCAGCCTTGGCTCTCCCAATCTGTCCCTTTAGCTGTGTGCAGCTGGCAGGGGTCACAGAAGGCCATACATGGCTGGTCCAGTACCACACATACTCACTTCCCTAAGGACTGTGCCATATGGGGCGTGGCTGTGACCTCTTCTTCCAAGAGATAGTGATCAGTGGTTCATGGGCACCTTGCAACGCCCTGTCATTGCTCAGTGCAGGCTGCCTAGCAAGCCCAGGAAGATGGCCGGAAATGGCAGGCCTCGCCACAGTGGATACAGGGCTCCAGGTGGCAGCTGCCACTCACTCCCTGTCCTTCGAAGCAGAGGAACTCTGGAGCCTGGGACCAAAGTACCCCAAGAGAAAGGGCCCAATTTAAAATCAATGTACCAAGTCATTTTCCCCTTGCCAAGGGAGATCTGAGACCTGTGGGTGATGAAATTCCTCATTAGTAAAATGGTGAAACTAGAGATGCCAACTGTACAAGCACACAATAGGTGGCCTCACCCGTACCTACCTAAGCTGAGAGAAAGCAAGCTCAGAGGGGCTAAGTGATTGGCCCAAGGTCACACAGCCTTCAAGGACCAATAAGATTCACAGCTATCATGTTCTGAGAAACCACCAAGTTGGCCAGCCCTGGAAGCTTTTCTCAATGAAGCCAGGTGAGAGAGGAGGACCTAGCCCTCCTCTCTCTTCACCAAGTCCAGAGGTTGGGACCACATGTGCCCATGTCCAGAGCCTTGGTGACCAACCTGGCTCACAGCATGCCTGTTGCCCCTCTGCCGAGTCCCTGTGGAGTTAGTGACCTATCTTCCATCCAAACTAACGATATGCCCGAGGCCTAAGCCAGGAGCAGTTTGGTCCAATGTATGGCCCCCAAGGGCTCATGGGAAGTACTTGATAGTAATGTTTCAAACCCAGAATGCCTGGAGTCCTGCTCTCAGGGTGCATTTGGAGGCCCAAACTCAGATGCGTCTCTTCTATGAGGCCAGGTTGTCTCGTGTCCACAAGTCCCAGTTTTCTCAGTGCCAGCCCTGACTTGCTTTCTCCAGCCTCCTGGCCTTTCTCCAGCCAGCTGAGCACGGTAGGTGACAGCTGTGTCTGTGGAGCTGAGGGAACAGGCCTCTGAGATAGAGAATAATTCGGGTCTCCCGTTTTGACATCCCTGAGGATTGAACCCAGGGCCTCCCGCATGCTCACTCTACCACTGAGCTACACAGCCAGCTCACTTTTTACTTTTTATCTTCAGACAGAATGTCACACAGTTGCCCAGGCTGGCCTTAGACTTGCGGTCCTCCTGCCTCAGTCTCCTAAGTGGTGGAATGACAGTGTGGCTCCGTGTCCGGCTCGATGCTCTTTATGCTGTGGGGATGCCCACTGTTCACTTACTGTTCTACCCCTGACAGCCCTCAGGGGACCAGGGGACCAGAACAGTGCTTCTTTCCTCTGTGGCCTCATACAGTCCAGGAACTCAAAAAATGGAATTGTTTGAACGTCACCTCCCAACAAAGGTGCTCTTCCTTATGCAGGTACAAGGACAGGCTGGAGTGAGGAGAGCAGGTGCCCAGCCTGGTCCCAGCAGCACCTGCAGCCCGTCAGCCCCTCAGACTGGGATCCCAGCTCTGCCTCCCCGTGCTCCCTCGAGGCTGACAGCACTTATTTACCCAGGCGGGGAGAGTCAGACAGATACACTGTAGGGCATGGTTGGTTTTGGAATTCAAGAAGCCCAGGAGATGCTCAGGCCTGGTCCTTCCTGTAGCTCATCGGAGAGTTTCATGCATCCCGCCCACCCCTCCCCCCACTGTTCCGCCATACTCCTTGCCCTAAATCCCCGAACATCTTATTTCACTTTGCTGAAAGTAGCCCAACGGCCTGAAGGGGTCAGGGTGCTGAAGCAGGCAGCCTATTGGGGATGGGAGTTGATGTGGTGAGATGACCCACCAGGAGAGAGGCATTAAGCTAGCCCTGTGGCTGTAGGACGGCCTACAGCCCCTGTTGAGACTAGTTACCTCATGGCACACAATTAACCCCACATACAAACATTTTTTCAAATTGCCAGGCCATGTGGCCTCTGGGGAGATTAATCATTTCCTCTGATGTCACCTTATACACTATCATCTGGAGGTTCAAACTCTGGGCAGCTCAGATGACCAGCATACCTCATACTTGGGGGGATCTTCCCCAGGCTTATCAGCAAGCAAGACCAGTTTTGAGCCCCTTGGCCTCCACTGGAGCCAGTCACCAAGCAAAGGGGTGGAGGAGCCCCAAGTTCATCACACCATCATGTGTGGCCTGGCTCTAACCCAGCCCCTGGGGGAGCCTCAGGCTCCTGGAAGTCCCACTGGCTTGTCCATTCAAGGTACCTTTCCCACTGCCACTGCCTCTGGGCAGGAGAATTCCTCCTCGGTGTCACAAAGTGAATTCCTGTGTCCCTTGTAAACTCTGGATAGCTGTAATGTTAGTCAGCGCTCAGGTACAGAGCTGACACTGTAGTCCCTCCCAGAGTCAGTCAAGGGACACCACAGCCAAGGCAGGGCCAGTCACACTGAAGGACAATGCTAAGGGCTTGGTGTCCCTCCATATACCCTGTGCTGACCTTGTCCTTTCCCTCCTCCAAGGAGTAATGGAAAGAACAGATGTGGGAGTGGCCACAGCTGGCACAACCTACCACAGACAAGCACAGGCAGGTCTCATTCGTCCCCCCCAACCCATGATGGTGGCACTGTTGAGTTCACTCGGAGAAGCAGAAGCAGGCTCCCAGAAGGGCAGTGTCTCGCCGGGGTGAGACCACACAGCCAGGGACCAACAGAGCCAGGATGCGCACCGCACCGGGCTGCATATGTAACCGCCACACTGAACTTCAGAGGGGCCCAGATCATCCAATCAGGACTCAGAGCCCTGGGCAATGAAAAGCCAGGGACTCTAGAAGTTAGCTGTGGTGGGGGTGGGATGGGGTGGGGTGGGATGGGGGTCAGGGGAGGGATGGGGGTGGGAGGGATGGGACCAGATGGGGATGGGGACCGGATGACAGAAGGTAGACCTGGCACTCTGCCAAGTGCCGTAGTAGAGTAACCCAGGGCTGAGGTTTGGAAGAACCTTTCTAGAAACAGCCTTATCCCTAGGCGAGAGCAGGGCCCTGGATTCAGGCAGGCGGGACCCACGCATGGGCTCTCCTCCCCTGACATCAGTGTCAAAGCAGACTGCCAGATGCAGCACAGGGGGGGGGGGTCTCAGCCGAGCTTCAGCTCAGCTGCAGGATGCAGGGTACGGATGCTCCACGCCATAGCCAAAAAAAAATTCTGGGGGCTGGTCCCGAGGTAGAACATTTGTCTAGCATGTGTGAAGGCCCAGGGAGCACCAAAAATTCTCTCTCTGTCTGTCTCTCTCTGTCTGTCTGTCTCTCTCTGTTTCTGTCTGTCTCTATCTCTTTCCTTTCCCTCTTCTTCCTCCTCCTCTTCCTCCTTCTTCCCCCACCTCTCTTCACTCAATGTACCCTATTCATTAAATCTAGATTCGTATGCTAAACGGGCAAGAGTGGATATAATTCCATTAGCCACTCTGGTTCCCAGTGGAGGGTAGTCAAAGTCTGGCCTCCAGAGTGTCTGTCTGTCCCTTCCCATCCCTGTCCCCGGGACCCTACAGCATTACAGTTAAGACAAAAAGCATCAGTGAAGTTCAGACAGGCAATGGGTACAGCGCTCCCCCATTTGCCTGGGCTAATGTAGGACTGAGCCCCAAGGGTGAGCTGAGTTCAGATGGTGCCTGGCAACTCCCGGCCCTCAGCTTCCTGTGGAAGGCACCTCACCTAGAGCTCCACAGGCCTCAGAGATCACCAACTTCCATAGTGATCAGGTAAAGAGCTGAGGCTGCCGACCAGGTCCCTGCATCCCTATCTAAGCAGAGCCAGGACAGGGAAGATTTGGGTCGATGGGGAAAACTGAAGTCATGGCTATCTTATTCAGATGTCGCTATTGCCGCCATCACAACCACCATCATCACCACCACCACACCACCATCATCACCATCATCATCACCATCATCGTCTCTTGCCAGCCCAAGTCCCAGGCTTTGCTCCAGGATCGCTTCTTAAATTAAGTCATTGAGTTATGCCTTGACCACTCCCTCTTAATCCCAGTCACTCTGGTTGTCCCTGGCTGGCCTCCAAGGGTCAAGATGTCACATGCACACCCCTAACCGCAGAGAGGTGGAAAACTGGCAAGACGTGGAGGGAGGAAGGGGGGCCCAACCCTCTTCCCTGGCTCCAGCCCCACTTCCTTCTGCTGCTCCATTTGAAGACTGTCATGTAGAACCCAGACAGAGCTTGGTCCCAGGACTCAGGGTCATCTCCTGAGCCCACCTTCATTCATCCAGGGACTGGACCCAATGTCCTGACCCCAGTGCACTGGGCAGACCCAATTTCCTTCCCCCATAAGCTCTGAAGGCAGCTCCACCATCTCTGGTGTCTGACATCACCCTGCCAGCTCCCCTCCCCTGCACCCTCTTTTGCCTGCGGATCCCCTGCCCTGAGAACAGGAAAGCATCCCCGGGTCTTACCTATAGACGTTCACCAGTGTCTCCACACCTACCACGCACACAGCGTGAGTCGGCTTTCTCAGAGACAGCTGCACAGCTCTCGGGGAGGCCATCCTGTGTCGAGCTTCCAGTCTCCTGGTCGGGTCAGCTTGGGTGCCCAGCAGCCACAAGCCCCAGATGCTCCCCGGCTCCCCAGATCTCCTTGGGGACACCCGGCTGCCGGGTAGGAGCGTGCCTTCTGATGGGCTGGAGCTCTCTCCTCCCTTTTAATTTCACCCTGCAACCTGGGGAGCCTGCCTGAGCCTGGTCCCCACCTCCTGGCTCCATGCCCAGTCACCTAAGTCATGGGCTGTCAATCTAGGAGGCTGGGAGGGAGGTGTTTGAAACTCTCTGTGGGGTGGGAAGGGGACCTGAAATCAGCCAGGTTTGGCTGCCAACAAGGAGGCTCAGAGGGTCCCAGCCTTGCCACCCAGCCTCTTGGTGCCTGAGCCCACCCTGCGACTGCCTCTCTGAGGGCTCACACTAAGAAATGTGTAGATCCTATCTCCCGACTGAGGCAGTCCAGTCCTCAGGGCATTGTGTGAGGTTCGAATCCAAGGCCTGACACTCAGAGGCTCGAGAGCTCCCCTGGACTCAGTGACCCCGTGTGTGTGACAGCTACTGAGACAGGAGGACCTCACGGGGTGAAAGTTCAGGGTAGTGGGAGAGTTAGCCTTGTCTAAAAGAGGTGCTGGCAGCTAGTCAGGCCTCTAGTTACATTGCTAGAGAGTGGTAGAGCTGCCTGCGCACAAATCCACCAGGAGGTGATATGCTGGTACCCAGAACTCAGAGGTTCCCAGAAATCAGAGGGCACAAAGTCAATGAGCGATCACCTTGACCATGGGCTCGAAGTGTTAGGTCGAGATGCCCCACTCTACCTCCTTCCTTCACTTACATGTCTTTCTTCTTTCTTTCTTTCTTTTTATTTTATTTTTTATTTTTATTTATTTATTTAGTTGTTGTTGTTGTTCCTGGAACTCACTCTGTAGACCTAGCTGGCCTCGAACTCACAGAGATCCACTTCCTCTTCCTCTTTCTGCCTCTGCCTCCCAAGTGCTGGGACTAAGCCTGCGCCAGCTTACCCAGATCACTTACCCGTCTTTCACTCCCACAGTGGCCCTGTGAGGAGGGACGGAATCGTCCTTATGTGATCCTGGAGAATGGGGGCGTCTCGGGTGTCTTACCCAGCCTTCCCACAGGCAAACAGCAAAGCGAGTTCCACGCGTGGCTGACGTCACGTGACTACGGTCTACACAAACCTGTTGGTGCGCTGCCCCTAATATCATCTTCCTGTGCTAGGAAACTTATTTCTTTAAAGTTGAAAATGACCCAAGGGGAAACATGAGGAGGGTAAAAGTTACATAGAGCATGTGCCTACTAATTTTGATGTAGATCATGTTTGGGTATCTGTGTGTATGAGAGAGACAGACAGACACAAGCACGGGTATGGACACTTTTGAAATGGTATAATAAATGTCCTTCCTTCTTTCCTTCCTTCCTTCCTTCCTTCCTTCCTTCCTTCCTTCCTTCCTTCCTATCTTCTTTCCATCTTTCCTATCGCATAAAACTGAGTGTCACGGCAGTGAATGCCTGCATCTTCGACAGGAGAGGTCAGGAGTTCAAGGTCATCCTGAGCCGTGTAATGAGTTTAAGTCTGGTCTTTCAACAAGGAAGGAAGGAAAGAAGGAAAGAAAGAAAGGGAGAAGAGTATATAGGGAAACTCTTATCTGAGCTCAGGAGGCAAGTTCTGAGACGTGGAGTGACAAGGTCCCAGATGCCCTGTGCTCACACAGGTGTTGCTGGGCTCCTGGGCACTCTTCCCTAGCAGAAGCAGAGAAGTCCAGGTCCCTTGCTCTGAGGACTTGATGGGCTAGGAATAGACACCACCCAGAGGCAAGAGAGATGATGTTAGAGGCTGCAGGCTCTCCACCCTCTGGGCAGAGGTGATGGTGCCCTGATCCTGGGGTGTCATTGGAGTGAGGAATGGGATGGAGAGCAGGTCTTGAAGACAGTGCAGCTGATGGTGTCAGCTGGTGAATTGGAAGTTTAATAGGAAGAAGATTGCAAGGATGGCCACAGTGTTCAGGGCCCGAGTGATCAAAGGGATGGTGTCTTGGTTGGATGGACAAGAGACTCAGTGTGGGTCTCGGCTGGACCATTCTGTTGTAAACAGGAAGATACCACAGGACTGCTGATAGGAGAGGGTGAATAGCATGTCTTCTTTGTGATGAGGGCCAGGGTCCAGAGAAACACATCTCTGGAGCCACAGGACACACCTCCCAAGCAGGAGACACACAACCAAGAATCTCCTGTCCACAGGCAGGGGACGTCAGAGATGCACTCCCAGCAGGAAGCCTACCCAGCAGCCCGATGGAGGTTCCTACCTCAGGAACCAAGGGAACCAGGAAACAAGCAAAGAAAAATGCCATCTACTTTTATTTGGTTCCCTTTTCCAGAATGATCTTCTTTGCTGCCAGCACATCTGAGTGTAATATTGTGGCCTTAAAAGCTCATGATACTGTAGGCATCAAGACTAAGCCTCAGTTTGCCCTCCAGGTACAGAAGCCAGCAAAACTTCAGGAGTGGCCTTTCCACATCCCTTCTTCAAGCCAAAAGAACCAGGACCCCGTCATTTTGTCTAAGCTATCCTAGGGATAGAAAAAACGTCCACTGTCTATAAATAGTGTAAAGACTATAAAGGAAGTTCATCTGAAGACCAGAGGCTTCCACTGAGGAAGATTGGATGGATGGATGGATGGATGGATGGATGGATGGATGGATGGATGGATGGACAGACAAGTAGATCGATGAACTTATGGATGAGTGGACAAATGGATGGAGGAATGAGTGAATGATCAAATGGGTGAATGGATGAATGGATAAATGAATAGATGGAAGAGAAAGAAAGGAGAAGAGGAGAAAGGTGATTGGTGTCTAAGAAGACAGTGGCAATGCTGGATGAAGACAGTGGCGGTGCTCATGACAACGAGGTACGTCAAACTTGTAAGCACCGATCAGCCTCCCCTGTGCTGGACAGATTGTAAGACTCTTCCACACATTTACCCATCTGACCTTCCCAACAATTCCAGGTGACGACTTCCAACCAATCCTGGAAACCCAAGTTCAGACAGCTCAAGGCTTGGCTGGGCTCTCGGACATTGTAGGCAGGGCAGGGGGCCATCAGGACCTGCTTTCTCCAAGGGCTCACTCTCGGGCTTGAGGAAAATGAAGAAGAGAAAGAAAGGCTGTAGAGGGATGGGCGGGGACGCCATAGGACGCACTTCTATTTTACAGAGCCTCAAAAGGGAACTGAGGCCAGAGCTTCTGGGCTCTTGGTCACCCACAGTCCCCTGCCAGGGATGCATTAGGCCCTCGTCCATCTTCTGTGCACTTCCTCGTGTTGTTCAAATAAAGTCATGGGCAATCTGAACAGTCATCTGCTCTGTTTTAGAAAGCAGCTCCCACTGTCATTATTCTCTCATTGAAGGAAACCCCCGCGTCTCTTCTCCCGTCCTCTCTAGGACCCTCCTCACCCCTCTTCCTTTCCTTCTACCTGAGAACATTTCCCGGGAGACACCATGACCTGTCCAGGCCCCCACCCTACCCACAACCCACAAAGTCACATCCTGCACACCCAAGCTGTATTCTCTTTGAACTTGAGACTCCAGGTAGGCTAGTTCAGGTCTGGGAGGAGCCGGGGTGGGAGCTGGGAGACGTTACTACCCCCTCCACCGATGAAATACTCAGCTCAGTGTTCCTGTCTTGGCTGGAGATGCTGCCCAGGAACCGTGGGACTGAGAGATTCTTCCAGGATGCTCTGCGAATGAGCCGGGGATAGGGCAGCTGGGCGGCAGCTGGTGCTGGGTTCCAACATCCGTGTCCCATTTCCCCATCCCGCTTCACTGGTTTTGTGGAACGCAGACCATTGTTCTTGGTGCTGGGAATACAAGACGGAGTCAGAGCAACGTGACCCGGGGCACAGACACAGGCTGCACTCACAGTGGCAGGCAGCAAGTTTATTCAGAGGGAGGTGGTGAGCAGAGGGGGTTTGGCTAGAAATGACTGGAGATAAGTCAGAAACACACACACACACACACCCCTCTTAGCAAGTTCCAGGGTGCTGCTAAATTATTACAATCCCTAAAGGCCCCCAGCTCCCTGTATGTGGAACTAGATCAGAGTTCTCACCCAAGACACCTTTCAGGGGTCAGGCAGGCTGTCTAAATGAGAGGACTTGCCAGAAATGATATAATAGGGCCAGGTGGCAACTGTGGTCCAGGGACAAAGAGAGGCCTGGACTGACCACAGTGGTTATCCCCGAAGAACAAAACCCTGATATGCTAAAGGCAGGCCAGTATGGGTTTTGGGTAAGGATATGGTTAAATCTGTTTCAGGAGGTTGCTGGATGCCTGTGAGGCTAGGCTACCTGGGCCAGGGGAGCCTTGGCACCCAGCAAGGCATAGGAATGGCTGATCTAGACCTTCTGACAAGTCTGAGGGATTCCGAGGCTGCCAACCCTAGCTGTGGGCTCTGCCAGCCTAAGAGTCACAGCTTTGGCTATTCCTTGGCCTACCCAGGGCAGCCTCCAGGGAGGGGCGTCTGTAGAGGCCCTAGTTCCAGACCCTAGTCCTTCCCTATTGTCACTTCCCCTCCCAGGACCTGTGTGAATGGCAGGGACAGTCCCACCTGCTTCCTGCTACTCCACCTTTGTTCTGGAAAGATACTCTGATGGATCATGGTCTTCGGACTCATTTTCTAGTTGGTTAGCCAAAGTTTGAAGGGAGCAATGACTTACCCAAGGTAACATGGGAGATCATTCATTCATTCATTCATTCATCCATGCACTCATTCATTCAGCAAACATGTAGAGGGAACTTGCTATTTATAGGTGCCACCCTAAAACCCAGAGTTCCAGACAGTAGGTGGATGCTCTCCACTCTTGTTGGGGTCTCCCAGACACCCTCAACCTCTTTCTGCACCCCTGTAACCCAAGGCAGGTTTCAGGGCCTGCTGGTAGACTAGGGAGTGTCCCCAGGTGCTCTGACTCTCCGGTCATGAGAAAGCAGAGTACCTGCCAATTCCCTCAGTGCAGGGGACCCTGGGGCCAGTAGCTGTAATGGCAGGAAGGGATGAAGGCCACAAGCCATGTGACCCTTGTTGGCTCTGTTCCCACAGAACCGAAACCCCAGGCCCACATCTCTGCTGAGGGTCACCTGAGTTCCATGCAACCGCACGAGCAGTGGTAAATGATAGCCTTGCCAGGGTTGGGTCAACCTTGGGCACCAGCTGAGTAGACATGAGGATGCCGCCCTCAGGGGCTCAGGATCAAGAGTGCCACCCTACAGGTGGCTAACTCAGTGACCTCAGGTCAATCATCCCTGTCCTGGCCACACTTGGCCTCCACATCTCTCTAAATGGTGACACTCACTAAGGGGCACCGGGACCCCATCTTCAGTCTCTGCTTCTCTTAGCTGCAAACTCTAAGCAGTTGCCTGCCCTACAGCCCATCTTCTCTGCCTCCTGGTCTGGGTCACAGGCCTTCCCCTTCCCGCTTCCTTGTCCATCACCATCACCTGACCCAGACACACCACTGTCTCTCTGTGAAGACTTCAGCAGCTCCTGGTGGCTTGCTGTTGCCTGACATTCCTCTACTGAGAGCCTCCCTCGCAGCCTCGGATGTCAGACTGTTGGTAGAATGCTCACCCAGCATGCCTTTCTCCTGAAGTTCAGACCCCAGCACCAGATAAACAGGGTATGGCAGTGCACACCTGTGACCTCAGCCCCCAGGAGGAGAAGGTAGGAGAATCAGGAGTCCAAGGTCAACCCCAGCTACATAGGGAGTGAGGCCAGTCTGGGCTACATGAGATTCTATCTCAACTAAATGAACAAACATAAAAAAAAGAAAAACGAAAAAATCCTCCCCTAGCTCCCTAAACCCCCAGGATGGAGAAGATGGCTGAGTGGGAGGCAGAAAGACTTTGAGGCCCGACCCTTATATTCCACCCTGGGCTTGGCCAAGCCAGGACCCTGGCCACATGATTGGACTTCTCCATGCCTCCTAATCTTCTAAATCTCTTCATCTCCTGATCCTTAAAATCTTCAGTAATGCACAAGCTTAGAGGGTTTTTTTGTTTTGTTTTTGTTTTTGTTTTTTTTGTTTGTTTTTTTTTTTTTTGAGACAAGGTTTTTCTGTGTAGCCCTGGCTGTCCTGGAACTCACTCTGTAGACCAGGCTGGCCTCGAACTCAGAAATCCACCTGCCTCTGCCTCCCAAGTGCTGGGATTAAAGGCGAGAGCCACCACGCCCAGCCATGCACAAGCTTAGAAACATACATTAAATAGCAGCTAGGTTATTGCTAATGCTCAAGGGATTGGGGGGGGTACAAGCTTGACCTGGCCCTCAAGGCCTCCAAGACCATTCCCCTCAGTGACCCTCCTGACTGGGTCCCTGATCAAACTCCCTCTGAGCCTTCCTGCTGCCTCCACTGGGGACCCATTTCCTGACCTGAGATTTCCATGAGTTTCATGTGTTCTGGTCCCCAGCATCTCACCCCTCACCCACACACACCTCTCAGCCCCTCATGCATCCCAGAAGACTCAGAGACTACCTCCGTGGGAGTGCTGGCTGGCTTCCTGTCAACTTGACACAAGCTAGAGTCATCAGAGAAGAAGGAGCCTCAGTTGAGGAAAAGCCTCCATGAGCTCCAGCTGTAAGGCATTTGCTCGATGAGTGATCAATGGGGGAGGGTCCAGTCCATTGTGAGTAGTGCCATCCCTGGGTTGGTGGTCCTGGGTTCTATAAGAAAGCAGGTTGAGCAAGCCATGCAGAACAAGCCAGTAAGCAGCATCCTCCATGGCCTCTGCATCAGCTCCTGCTTCTAAGTTCCTTCCCTGTTTGAGTTCCTGTCCCGAGTTCCTTCAGTGATGAACAGCAATGTGGAAGTGTGAGCCCTGTAAACCCTTTCTTGACCAACTTGTGTTTGGGTAATGGAGTTTCATCACAGCAGTAGAAACCTTAACTAAGGTGGTGGGTTTACACTCATACCCTAGGGAAAAATGATTTGAGAATGCCTACAGAAGACACCCTCTAGGGCAATGTTTCCCCAAGTGAGGACATTAAGTCAAGAGAGAGAGAGAGAGGGAGAGAGAGAGAGAGAGAGAGAGAGAGAGAGAGAGAGAGAGAGAGAGAGAGAGAGAGAGAGAGAGAGAGACTGAAGTTAGTTATGGAGTTTATCTATATGGTAGATTTAGCTACGAGTTCCCTAATAGACCAGGAAACAGGTAACATAGAATGGATTTTATGAATCATGGTATTCACAGGGTAAAACTAAGCCAGTTGAGACAGAGAGCCCAGTTCTTCTGGACATGGATGTCTGATTGTGCTGCGTGGAGTTTTATGGGTCAAAGGTAGACTTCTGAACCACACGGTTCATGGGAGCCATACAGCTGCATCTGTCTATAGACACACATGCTCTGCCTTTGATAAAGTCTTCTCCACAAGACCTCCATGTTTTAAGCAAACTTCTGGGTAAAGAGAGTATGGTGGACAACTCTGGAGTGTCTGTCTGTCCTGAAGTTACCTCTTCCCTGAAGCTGCTAGGACAGAGGCTAGGCTCCAGGGATATCTCACTGAAACATTAGCCTGGGTCCAGTACCTTCCACTGACTCCCTGACAGAGCAGTAACAGAACCTCTGCTGGGCAGCCCTCCAGTGTGAGGGCTTCACGCCTCACCTGGGTTTTCTGTAAAACTTGCCCCATTTATCTTATGAGCCTCATGGACACAGAAGGGCCATGTGACCTGCCGTAAAATACACAGCAAAGGAGCTGGGCATGTGGCTCAGTCCGTAGAGCACTTGTCTAGAATCCATGAAGCCCCGGGCTGCATCCCTGGCATCCGGTAAACTAGGTTCCACAGGGAATTCCGCGGGGGCGGCTCTGCCTGGCAGAGACTTCTTCCCATCGAGGTCTGGGCTCTTGTCATCCACACACTCTGTCAGTCTCCTGAACTGACACCTCATCTGTGTCGACATCATCAGAACAAATCCACAAGCTTTACCAATGTTATTGGCCGCTCCGGATTCAGCTCCTTGCGCCGGTTAATATTGATTATCAACTGTCTGTGAGGGATTAGCTAGATTAGGTTAGTTAAACTCGGGAAGATCACTCCATGTGTAGGCGCCACTCTTCCCTGAGCTGGAGTCTCAGGCTGAATAAGAAGGAGGATATAAGGGAGTGCCCCTCCCCCCCCCCTGCTTTCTCGAGCAGATGCAATGTGACAGCTGCCTCACAGTTCAGCTGTGGTGCCCACCCTGCCATGACGAAATGCACCCTCAAAATGTGAACTGAAATAAAGCCTCTCCCCCTCCCCCTCCCCTTTCTCCCCTCCCCCCTCCTCTCTCTCTCCCCCTCCCTTCTTTGTTTTGTTTATTTTATTTTATTTATTTTTTTTAAGACAGGGTTTCTCCATGTAGCCCTAGCTGTCCTGGAACTCGCTCTGTAGATCAGGCTGGCCTCAAATTCAGAGATCTGCCTGTCTCTGCCTCCAAATGCTGGGATCAAGGGCATGCACCACCACCGCCCAGCTGAGCCATCCTTTCTTAAGTGGCTTCTTGTTAATTATTTGATCATAGCAGCAAATAGAGTGACCAGTGCACTCGGTAATCATAAAACCATAGTGTCTTTTATTCCATTTCCACTATAATTACTAATACTGAATACTCTCAGATCCCTACGTCACACTGAAAGTAATGACATCCAGGCTACAGAATGGCCAAGACAGAGTTCAGGAAGCCTCACGGTTCAGACGGCTGAGCCTCTCCGAATGAGAAATCATAAACCTGAACCCCTGTGTCTCACACACACACACACACACACACACACACACACACACACACGTACGTCACTGTCAGGGACACATCCCACGTGAGCTGAAGCTGCCAAGGTACACCAATGGTCTGGCAGGCTGTGTGCTTAGATAATACTTTTCCTGGGAGGCGACTGAATGAGAAGGCTGGCATGCAAGGCCACATGGCAGTCTTACAGTGTTCCTTGAGAGTCCTAGTGTGGCGTGACACCTGGTACAGGGACAAGCCCTTCTGCCTGGTGTTTCTGTATGGCTGGATGAACTCACAGGTGCTATTTACTGCCATCGATAAACCATTTATCAGTCTGCCGCTCCTGGTGTGCTGACAGATGACAGCTGTTTGCTTAGATAAACAAGGCGGAGTCCTTCTGGTTTGGCACTCAACATGGAGTAACTCACGACAAACCGCTGCTTTGTAAACTGGGGGTAACTTGAGAGCAAAACCAGTTCTGAAAGCCACCATACTATACACACAGTGTGACCCGGAGCAGGCAGAGCCCACTGTCCTTACATGGACCCCATTGCTCTCAACCTAAGCAAGACAGTGACTCCCAAACCCCCCATGAGCGAGATGATGAGCAAGAGCTGGTGATGGCCGGCTTTCAGGGTGTGGGGGTTGTCCTATGGGGTCTGAACCTCTCTCTCTCCCTCTCTCTCTCTCTCTCTCTCTCTCTCTCTCTCTCTCTCTCTCTGTGTGTGTGTGTGTGTGTGTGTGTGTGTGTGCGCGTGCGCGTGTGCGTGCGTGTGTGTGTGTGTGTGTGTGTGTGTGAGTGTGTGTGCGCTCGAGAGCGTGGTCTTTATGCTCCTGTGTGTGCCTCTGGGAAGGGCAGGGGTTGGCATTGGCTGTCTTCCTCAGTCACTCTCTGACTTATTTTTTGAGACAGTCTCTTGCTGAGCCTGGAGCTCACTGATAGGCTAATCAGCTATAAAGCTCAGGGTATGGGTTGTCTCAGCTTCCCAGTGAAGAGATTACAGGCGTGTGGCACTGTGGCTGGCTTTTTCCACGGGTGCTGTAGACCTGAACTCAGGGCCTCAAGCTTGTGTGGCAGCCATGATGCCAACTGAGTGTGTGCATGCATGTGTGTGTGTGTGTGTGTGTGTGTGTGTGTGTGTGTGTGTGTGTGTGTGTGTGTGTGTGTGATGCACAAAGGTGGGGCACAGCACAATAGGCTTATTCTTATATTTGAGGGCATGGCTGACCCCTGTGGGTGTTTGAACCTCTCCCCAAGACAGCATCTTATAAATGCTGTATTGGTTCAAATTATAAGTGTCAGTTTTTTTCTCTAACTTAGCTAGCTCCCAAATACTTGAGACAGAGACTATTAGATTTATTAGCAAGTTTTATGGCACAATAACTGAGCAGTTATTAATCTATTCTAATCCTCTACACTAATCTGGCTACCTCCCAGTCAAAATTGATGAGACACTTGCAGTTTAGTATTGATCTGGCTCTCTCTGCTCCAGGTGTGTTCCCTTGGTGGCTCCTGACCCTCTCACGTGGTGGATCCTCCCTTCTCTACTCTCTACCCCACGTGGAATCGGATCTCTCCTTCTCAGTCATTGTCTGATGAGCCCCAGCCCCATCCTCTCTCCTGCTCAGTCATTGGCTGATGAGCTTTTAGTGATAAGTCAGAGAATTAACGGGGAGCAATGTTTACACACCACTAAGACAGGAGAGTCTTAGAATAAGCATTACAACGCCAGGTCCATCCGGATGACAGCCAGATATGAGGGCAGAGAAACCAGCATTTGAATAACACACGGATAACCTTTACACGGACACAATAACATGTCAATAATGGTGATCTACTCTTTCTTCTTCTCATGCTGTCTTCCAAGTTACTGACTTTAGTCTCAAGTCCATCCTTTCCGGTTACAACAGGAAGGCTCAGTCGCCAATCCCCAGGGGCCTGATATCAGGCTGTCCAGGCCTCAGCCATTCAATCCATCTCCCCTAACAGCTTTGACCTGGCTGAGAGTCCTGGTGTTTGAGGGGTCAGCCTGGGTGTGAACATGCCACAGAGAGGGTCCCAATGGCTGGACCAGGGGGCTCTCACACACACCTAGAACATCAGAAGATGATGCATAGAGACAACCCCGAGTCCAGATGCTCTACAAATGGAAGACCTGAAAGCAGGATTGAGCCTGGTGGGAGCCCCTCTCCTCCCCATTTTCCCTGTCGGGAGCCTGGGGCTCATCAGATCCTCTAAGAAATCCATGGCTGACTTGGCACTGTAAGAAGGTCCAGAGAGGGTGAGCAGTTTACCCAAGGTCACACAGCACATTCCCCTTCTCTACCTGAGGAGATGCGGGTGGCAGGGTAGAGGGGGGAGAATGCTAAGTACACCAGCTGTCTAGCTGGCCCAGGTATCAGGGCTTTATCCCTCCCATGCCTTTGATCACCTCGGAGGGAGCTAGCCATGAACACACAAAATGCATGTTAGTCCTTCTACTGGCCTTTCATGGTCCACTTCCTCCAGGAAGCCTTCCCAACTATCCCTGGCACCCACACGCTCTGCTATAGAAAACTGCCGACTTTGGCCAAATTCCACTGTTCTTCTAGCAAGGCATTTCACAGATGGATAGGGACAGGGCCATCTCAGACAAGCTGGCTCATGGGGAAGTCTTCATTCCAGGTCTTGTGAGACGGAAACAGGAACAATACATCCTGCAGGTAAAGGGTCCTGTCTGCAGTTGAGACAGTTAAGAATGAGTTCCTGTTTGTCCTGTGCAAGTTAAGGTTTCTGTCTGTCATTAAAGAATGAGTTCCTGTTTGTCCTGGGCTAAGTCCTTGCAGGTTAAGGTTTCTATTTGCAATTAGGGGTTAAGTTTCTGTTTCTTAGATCCGATGTAAACCGCAGAACATATTTTTCAGCCTACACTAAACTTTCCAACCCATCCCTGTGGTATATATGGCCTCGTTCTTTCCTCTCTATTGTTCTGCCTTTCTAACAATGTATGACAGCAGACTCTCTCGCCCCTGTGAACACTTCATCTCTTCTATAAAAAGGACCTCAAGAGCCAGCAGGGGTTGCCCCCCAAAATCCTGACTTAGGGAGAGGCAGCCAGGCTGCCCAGTCCCAGGTGTACCCCAAAATAAAGCTTGCTTCAATTGGACCATCGTGGGTCCGGTCTTTTTCAGGTGTTCTGAGCCATCAGCCAGCCACTGGGCAGCAGCCACCACCCTTGGTGGACACATCCCCTAGGCTCCCCCCAGTGCCCTGAGGAGCAACTCCTAGAGAGCAATAGCGTCTGTGAGCAGAACTCTCAGCCCCACGTCTCCTGGCCCAGATCCCAGTGGCAGTGGGGAGAGAGAGGGAAGGACAGAGGGACAGGTGGAAGGACAGACTGGAAAGCTGAGGTGGAAAATGAGAGAAGCTCAGAGCCGGAAGAAGGAAGAGCGGGTGAAAGGCAGAGGCAACAGCTGGGAAGTCATGTCAGAAAAAGTGAGGCTCAGAGAGGGGCAGTGACTGGCTCTGGGTCACACACCAGACAACAGAGCCACCTCCCTGGCACAAAGCCTGGCTTCAGAGAAAACAAGGCAAAGCTCATTAAGTCTCTGGCAAGGTCTTATCAGATAGGAATGGCTAATAACTTAGATCTGTCAACACGTCCTGCCCCATGTTCCTCCTCCCGGCCTCCTGCCACCCTCCGCTCACTTTCTGGAATGGGCACCTGGAACTGCCCAAACTCGTCTTCTCCCTGCGGAGCTGGGGCTGGGTCCCAGCTCATGGCAATGATACCTCCCTACCCTGCTGCCCAGGTTAGCCCACCCATGCTGAGGTGGTAAGAGGCAGGTGGCTGCCATTCTACCCTCTTCTATGGTATCAGCAGGACGTGTCTTGGCTCCCAAGCGCCTGTCTTCTGGGGCCAGCCAGGGGCCTGATCTGCCTTAGGCATCTTCCCGGGTTCACTGTGTCTCTGGCACTCCACAGTAGGAATATGTGAGCGGGAGACACGGGGCCTGCGCTGGCTTACACGGGTGACATGGTGCAGTCGTCACACTCCGATCTCCTGCTCCTGTCACTTCCTGAGCTCCCCGGCTGTACCTCTGTGTCCTATTCCCATTCTCATCCTGGAATAAATGACAAGTGACTGAGCTGCAGCCCCAAACCTCTTCACACACAACCAGACCTGCCTGAGGTACACCGGGCTGGGAAACAATGTCTCCACCGACATGAGCAGCTACTTCTGGGCTACAATTCTGCTCACATCTCACAGGCAGAGGAGAGCCTCGGTGGCCTCGGAGCTATGAGCTGGGCTTGGAAACCTCCTTCTCTTCTTCAAGGGCCAGGCTTCCAGACCTTCTGGGAGACAGCACTCCTGAGGAGAAGGGCTCATCTAGACAAGGGTGCGGTGGTCCATCTGACTCTCCTGACCCCAGGAGCCAGAGAGAGGGCTGAGTGTCCAAGAACAGTGTCTGGAGATCTGTTGCAGACATCCACCTTTAAGATAACTCTCGTCACAGGCATGCAGAGAGAAGAGGTGCCAGGTATTGCTGCTCAGGGAGGGACCTTTCTGTGGGAGGTGGCACTGGATGGTGGCTTGAGCAAGGGAGAGTTTATGACCTAGGTCAGGCATCCCTTACCTCCTTGTCCTCTTTCTGGGTGCTCAAGGTTGGCCCTACCTCACCGACTTGCCCACAGTGCCTCCCATTTCAGTAAACTATAGTCCCTGAGTGACACACAGGCTAACAAATGGGACATTTGACACCTAGAAGGGAGTTGGTGACATCAGGTCATTAGAAAGGGGCCAGACAAGAACCCTGGTGTCCATGGCTCCAGGTGCCCAATGTACTTGTCCTGGCCCCCACATCTGCCTAGATGTTGGCCACTCAGTTACTAACTGGCCATAGACTTCTCTCCTGGACTGAGCCTGGCTCCCAAATAGACCAACCATGCAGGCCATCCTATCTGGCATTACATAGCCAACTTGTCTGCCCTCTGTGCTCTGTGTGGCTTACAACCTCCTCTTCAGCAGAGGCAGCCACAGGGGTTCAAAGAAGGTTTCGCCCTCATCCGAACCGGACACGCACCAGTTCCTCAGAGCCCTCATGGGCGGGGCCTAATGCACCCCCGCAAAGCCTCCACCCTTCCCAGCTCTTCTGAGTCAGCCCCACGGTGCCCCAGACACCAGGTTCTGCAGCCAAGGCCAAGCAAGGCTTCCACAACCTGGCGGGGCCAACCCCCTGTCCCTAGAATTGAGGGACACTGGCAAACAGAGCTCCCTCTAAGATCCGTGAAGGCGTAGCTCGCTTCTCAGCTATCAGGAGTGTTGATGAAGTCTCCTTAAGGGGAGACATGTGAACCCTTTAAGCTCAGGTGACCAGAGCAGTTCAGACAGGAAAGTAACCCTAACTCCCCTAGGACACCTAAGAGCAGTCAGCAACCCACTCAACCATTCAGTCTACTCAGAGGGTCCTGCGTGGTGCATTGTGGGGCAGGGTTCAAAGTGCATGGGGCTGCTTCTTATCTATCTATCTATCTATCTATCTATCTATCTATCTATCTATCTATCTATCTATCTATCTGCCTATTTGTTTGTTTGTTTTAAGTCAAGTCAGGGTTTCTCTGTGTAGCCCTGACTACTGTCCATGTGCCTCGCTCAGAAGGCCCTGTGGGAGAGCATCCTCGGTCTTGCAGATAGTAACGAGAGGAGAAGGAGGAGGGGAGGTCTGCAAACAGAAGAAAAGGGTGGCTTGCTACCCCAGAGGGACCAGGAGAGGATCGCTGGCTCGGGGCTAACTGCTGAGTGCACAGTGACTTGGATCCTAAGTGTTCTCTAAAGGCTCCTGCATGTGGGCTTCAGAGGTGTGGCCTGTGGGAGTCAGAGGTGTGGCCTGTGGGCTTCAGAGGTGTGGCCTGTGGGAGTCAGAGGTGTGGCCTGTGGGCTTCAGAGGTGTGGCCTGTGGGCTTCAGAGGTGTGGCCTGTGGGAGCAATGGATCACTGAGACCTTTACCTACTTGGCTGATTAATCCATCGATGGCTTAATGGGCTGTTGGGAGGTGGTGGAAACTTCAGGAGCTGCCACCGGAGGAAGTAGGCCACTGGGAGGGTGCCTTTGAATGGGGACACTTGTTCTGGTCCCCTTTGCTTTCCAGCCAGCTTGGAGAGAGCAGGTAGCTTGGTCGCAGGCTCCCTGCTTATCAAGGTGACCCGGAGGTCAAACCCTCAGAGCTCTAAGCCAAAATAAACCTGTCATTATGTAAGTTGCTTTTCTCAGTGATGGTTTATCACAGCAATGGAAAGCTGAGTGAACCAAGCCCACAAAGGAGGGATTCTACTCACCCTGAGACCGGAGGGGGCTCCCTCAAGTCAAACTGGTCTCTCCCAGAGGTAGCTGGGAGGAATATAGGGAGCCCTGGGTCTCAGTTGTGAGACCCCCCCACACACACACAGGCTGGTGGGGTCCTCTGGTTCTCTCTCTTCTTAGCCTTATCTTTCTTTGACACAGCACTGGGTAAGTATCGCTCTGAGGCCCCATCTCCACCCTCTCCCTAACAGCACCGCAGCCTCTGTGCCACTCACCAGAATGAGGCCGGTCCGAGTGAGGCTGGGGCTGAGCACCTACGGCTCAACCTAGGCCTGAATCACTGTACCTGATCTTGGCCTCCAGCCCCAGAGCTGGGGGTGCCAGCCTGGCCGGGCAGGGCAGGCAGCAACTGATACAGAACTGCTGCTTCCTGCCCCACTTTCTCCCGTGGATGCATAGCACCGTTCTCCCAGACACCCAAGCCCTGGTCCCAAGCGCCAGCCACCTACAGAGCAGTGTATTCTTCCTGTGTGCTGTTCTCACAGGTGGGGGTGGGGTGAGGGTGCTGGCCTGATGGTAGAGGCAGAGCTTTTGTGAGACCCCAGGTTGAGGGTCCAGCCCTAGGAGCCTCCTCTAAGAAAACAAAACCCCGCCGCCCTCAAGATTCTTGGTCCGATGGACAGGACTCAGGCCCGGTCCTTCTGAAGCCTCCTGGCTGACTGAGAGGAGAAGTGGTCTCTAGGCTGCCATGGTCCAGGCAGTTGGTCCCTACCTGTGCCTGCAGGCTCCTTCTGGGCAAGTGTGGTCAGGGTTGGCAGTGAGTTAAAAAAACCAGAGTTGCATGGAAGACATGATACGGGCCATCTCCAGGACAGGAAGTCCCTTGTCCTAATTCTTTTTTTTCCCATTTTTTATTAGGTATTTAGCTCATTTACATTTCCAATGCTATGCCAAAAGTCCCCCATACCCACCCCTCCCACTCCCCTACCCACCCACTCCCCCTTTTTGGCCCTGGCGTTCCCCTGTACTGGGGCATATAAAGTTTGCAAGTCCAATGGGCCTCTCTTTCAAGTGATAGCCTATTAGGCCATCTTTTGATACATATGCAGCTAGAGACAAGAGCTCCAGGGTACTGGTTAGTTCATATTGTTGTTCCACCTATAGGGTTGCAGATCCCTTTAGTTCCTTGGGTGTTTTCTCTAGCTCCTCCATTGGGGGCCCTGTGATCCATTCAATAGCTGACTGTGAGCATCCACTTCTGTGTTTGCTAGGCCCTGGCATAGTCTCACAAGAGACAGCTATATCTGGGTCCTTTCAGCAAAATCTTGCTAGTGTATACAATGGTCCTTGTCCCAATTCTGTCCCAGCTGTAGTTCCCGGCTGCCCATGCACGTGGCCAGCCAGGTATCTGTGTTCCTGTTTCCTGACAGACTTCTAAAGACATGACACAAAGCCAAGGCCACACACCAAGGCCAGACTGGGGCCCAGAATTACCACCACAGGGAGTGGGGAAGGAGCAGCCCGTGATTCAGGAAGCTGGTTCCCCATGTATTTGGCCCAGGAGGCTCGGTCTGACAGGCACCCTCTGCCCTAGTGCCCCGGAGATGGCCTGCCTCGGGCTGCCCAGATTTGGCCTTTCCCAACTCCGTTTGGAAAACGCTTTTTATCTGAGGGAGGCCTGCTCCCTCACCAGGAGTTTATGAACCTAGTTTATGGGTCTGGTACAGAGAGCCTGGGGCATGGTTTTGGCATGTGCCTACAAAAATACCCGCTGAGGTGCGGCCTGGCCTCTGACTTGAGCTTCTCTGGAAGCCAAGACTAGGGATGAGTCAGCATTATGAAGGGAACAGGAAGGACCAGAGATACATAGGAATTTACTGAGGTCACACAGCTCACCCATAACAGACCTTGGCCCTTATATTGTTCCCTTGTGCCAAGGCTAGGAGGGGACAGGTCGTTATGCTCTTAGGGACAGCTCAGACCTATATTGAGGGCACTAGGGGCTGAATTACAGGTTCTGTAGGAGGCAGCCCCAGGACCTTGGCAAAGCAGGGTTTGGGGGACCTAGAGGATCACACGACCCCTCTCTCAACCGATCACCAGCATCTTCTAAGATGGCCAAGTTATGACATGGTGGAAAGAGAAGACACAAGTACGTCCTGAGCCCCTCCGGACACAGCCAGAACCGGGTACTGGAGTATGTCACCCAGGCCTCGGGCGGTCTGCAGCTGTTGAGAGACCATACACATGTACAAGATGATCTGGGGGGGCGGGGTTTCACAGATGACCAGACATGTCCCCCAAGGTTGCATAGCACCTAGGTGGGGAGGTGAGCGCTCTTGTCTGCTTCCAAAGACTACACTTATGGCTTCCTCTCCCCCGTAGCTCCCTCCAGAGAGGGCTCCAACCACCCTGTCACCGGCTCACTGACCTAGTCCTCCAGAGTCCAGAATCTCATGGCTGGACTGGTTCCCTGGGTGCGTCTCCTCTCTGGACTCTGAGAAGAATGGCATAGACAGAGATGAACTTGGCCTTGGAGTTTACCTGCGCCGTTGAGATTCCCAGAGAAGCTCAGAGCAGCAGAAGGCAGAACGCACAGGCCAGGGAGGGAATCAGATACTTGGCTTAATAGAACATGGCCAGGCATGATCTCTTGTGTGACTTCAGGTATGGTTGGCTCTCTCTGAGCCTTGGGGCAGAGCCATGAGCCTATCTGTACCCAGAGAAGGAAAAAAGGGGAAGAAATTGAGCATAGCAGCACACACCCACCCCGCAATCCCAGCCCTTGGGAGGCAGAAGCAGGAGAATCACAAGTTCTAGACTGGCCAAGGCTACACTGTGAAACCCCGCCGAATGGGTTTCATTCACAAGTGAATGAAATTTTAAAAATTGAAAAGAGAAGACAGGGAGAGAGCTGGGCCAAAGGTGACCCTGTGCCAGGGCCACACTTGGGTCATCCCCCAGTTGCAGCATCTCCCAGAGTAAGAGCTGTAGGAATGGAGGCCTGAGGATGTAGCTCAGCTGGCAGAGTGCTTGCCCAGCATGCATGAAGCCCTGGGTTTGAGCCCAACCTGCATAAATTGGATATGGTGGTGTATGCCTGAAATCCCAGCTCTTGGGAGGTAGAGGCAAAAGGCTATCCTTGGCTACCCAGTGAGTTTGAGACTCTGCCTCTGTGTGTGTCTGTGTGCATGCACGTGTGTGTGTGTGTGTGTGTGTGTGTGTGTGTATGTGTGTGTGATCTGAGATCTCCAATTTTGCATCACAGGCCAGCAGCAAGCGGGAGCGTGCTCTGGGGAGCCAACTGTGTCTATTGCATCTCGATGTCACACACAGCAAAGACACATGGGTAGCTAGAAACTGTCATGGTGAGACTATTGGTCGGTGGAAAGTGGTCAACACGTACATCATGGTTGACCTCTGTGCCTTGGGCTGGTTACCTTAGAAGTTAATGTTAAACATTCCCTAAACATCCTTGGTTGTGTGCAAAGTACCTTTCTAGAAGTGTGTCCATGTGTGCGTGTTACTTTTATTATCACTGCAACAAAACACCATCCAAAGCAGTGGAAGGGAGGAAGGGTTTATTTGGCTCACAGTTTGAAGGTTCACAGTCCATCGTGGTGGGGGTGGGAGGTGGGGGTGGCGGCAGGGCGGAGGCACAGTGACTGGAACAATGAGGTGGCCTCTCACATTACATCTACAGTCAGGAAGCAGAGAGAGATGCTGGGGCTCAGCTCGCTTTCTCCTTGTTATTCAGCCTAAGAACCCAATCCACAGCCTGGCAGTGATGGTGCACACCTTTAATCCCAGCACTCAGGAGGCAAAGGCAGGTGGATTTCTGAGTTCGAGGTCAGCCTGGTCTACAGAGTGAGTTCCAGGACAGCCAGGGCTACACAGAGAAAACCTTTCGAAAAAAGCCAAAAAAAAAAAAAAAAAAAAAAAAGAACCCAGCCCAGTGTCAGGGCCGCAGGGGGTGGGGGGAGAGGTGCAGAGGGGGGGATTGGGGGGGCCCGTTGTTTTTTTTCTCTCAGGTAAACTTCTCTGAGAATCTTCACAGACACACCTTCAGGTCTTTTAGAAGCCGGCAAGCTGAGTGGCTCTGGTCTCAACAGGTGCCACGCAGCTTCTTGTCTCTCTCAGTTCCGTGTCTTTATAACCCACCCCTCCCCTTTCTCTCGGTCTCATGTATCCCAGGCTGGCCCAGACCACACGACAGAACCAAGGGCGACCTTGAACTCCCCATCCTCCTCAGCACAGGGATGGCAGGCGTGTGCCACCACACCCAGCTTTATAGGGTGCTGGGGGGGAAACCCAGGCTGCATGCCTGGTAGCAAGCTCTCTATCGAATGAGCCACGTCCCCAGCCCCAAGGGATTGGCTAGTGTTTTTATTTTATTTTATTATTTATTTATTTTAGATGATATATTTTATCTGTGTATGAATATCTTGCCTGCTTTTATGTATGTCGATGCTGTACTTGTGCGCCTGGTGCCTGAAGAGGTCAGAAGAGGGCATTGGATACCTAGGAACTGGAGTTTCGTGAGAACAAAACCTTGGTCATTTGCAAGAGCAGCAAGGGCTCTTAGAGGCTGAGCCATCTCCTAGCCCCTAGCTATAGTTTCTTCGGTAGTGGGGAATTGAACTCACAGCCTTGCGCATGCTCGCTGTACCACTGAGCTATATCCTGCATGTGCTCTCTCTTAAGCCCCATTGTTTGGACCTTGTCTTTGCCCAGGGACCCATTCTAGACAGTCATCGGTTTCACCCGTCTTTCCTTAAATTGTTTGACTGTAAAAGGAATTTTTAAAAAGCAACAACTTTCCCTCATTAATTTCCATTTTAAGAACTGTCACTCTCAGCCGGGCAGTGGTGGCGCATGCCTTTAATCCCAGCACTTGGGAGGCAGAGGCAGGTGGATTTCTGAGTTCATGGCCAGCCTGGTCTACAGAGTTCCAGGACAGCCAGGGCTACACAGACAAACCCCCTGTCTCAAAACAAAAACAAAAACAAAGAAGGAAGGAAGGGAGGGAGGGAGGAAGGAAGGAAGGAAGGAAGGAAGGAAGGAAGGAAGAAAGAAAGAAAGAAAGAAAGAAAGAAAGAAAGAAAGAAAGAAAGAAAGAAAGAAAGAAAGAAAGGAAGAAAGGAAGAAAAAGGAAGAAAGGAAGAAAGGGAAAGGAAAGGAAAGAAAAAGAAAAGAAAAGAAAAGAAAAGAAAAGAAAAGAAAAGAAAAGAAAAGAAAAGAAAAGAAAAGAAAAGAAAAGAAAAGGAAAGAAAAGAACTGTCACCCTCTTCTTTGGGTTCATCTTTCGGTTTTCTTACCTTCACCAAAGCAGGACCCAGTCATTCCCTTCCTGACCTTGCCTCTCCTCTGGTCGCCGACCCTCAACAGCATCCACGCCCCCAGACTTCCGTCCACTTGACCCGTTTGCTGAGCACATGCGTTCCCAGCTCCCTCTACCACTGCTAGTCCCAGCGTCTGCGGTTTCTGTCCTGTTCTCTTCTTTGAAGAGTGAGTTACTTCAAAGGCCGATCGATTTGACATTTCCAGGTGGATGGCCTTTCTCGTCATCCTGGTGAGCTCCAGGCTTCATTGCGTCAGAGGATGTGGTAGGGATGACAGGACTTATTTTGGTTTTGTTGAAACTTGCTTCAGGTTTCGAGGCTATCCCGTCTGTACCCAGCTCAGGGCTGACATGGAGTCTCCCTCTTGTTGACTGGGTGGGACTTGTAACGTGTGTTCATCAAATCTTCTGACAATTACTACTATTCTCCCAAGAATTGGACCAGTTGTGTGTGTGTGTGTGTGTGTGTGTGTGTGTGTGACACACACTACTTTGTACATGCATGTGTCTTTTGAGAAATTAGCCCATTTCATCTACCCCGTCAAGCATGTTTGTGAGCCTTTTTGTGGTACTGAAGCCAGATAGAAAGGTTGGGGAAATCAAGGGGATACAGGAAGGGACCCCTTTAATAAACTATTGGCTTCAGGCTTCAGAGCGCATATGGAGTAGGCATCTGAGCTCTGGGGTCCCTGGGGGGCTGGTGCCGGGCAGAGCTCATGTTGAAGCAGAAGACTTTCCAGACCCCAGACCCCGGGATGGTGTGGACCACATTCAGGGTGTGTCCTCCCTCCTCTGCTAAACTTCTCTCTTGCTGGTCTCTTCACACAGATGCCCCACCCCACCCCCACCGTGGAACTTCCGACTTCAGGGAGTGTGACCCTCACCAACAAGTTGACAGGATTTGCAGTCACCTAGGACACACCTCTAATCATTTCTAGAGAGGCCAAACTGAGGAGGGAATACCTGTCCTGAATGTGGGCGTCACCATCCCCAAGGAGGGGGTCCCCAACTACATACATGGGAGAAAGCAAGCTGAGCACCAGTCTCTCTCTCTCTCTCTCTCTCTCTCTCTCTCTCTCTCTCTCTCTCTCTCTCTCTCTCTCAGGAGATGACAGCAGATACCATGTGACCGGCTGCCTGCCTGCCTGGTCTTGCACTTTGAGACACTTTGTGTGGGGTTCCAAGCCAACCTGCTAAATAAATACCATCAGGAACCTCAAAGAGAAGACAGTGGGTAGAAAGGTCCCCCCCCTTTAAGGCCTCCACACATAGCTGCTCCCCAGCTTCTTGGAGGTCATATAGAGTTTCTAGGGTGACAGTAATAGCCATAATTAGTTAGTATAAAAATATGATGCACAGAAGAGCAGCCAGCTGGGCCCACAGGTAGCGAGGTGGTATCCTGTGATTCACCACACGGCTGGGGAGCTGCAGGCCTGACCCAGGAGGCCTGTGGTTGGCTAGGCTTCTAAGAGAACCCAGTAGATCTGAAGATATCCCCAGCGTGGGCAGTATCAAGGTCAGATCTTTGAGAAAGGGCTTGACTCAGTTCTAGTCAGCACCTACAAAGACTTGGGCCTAGTCAGCATCCACAAGGACTCAGGGCCAGTCAGCACCCACAGAGGCTCAGGACTAGCTAGCATCCACAGGGGCTTAGGCCCATTCAGCATCCACAGGGGCTCAGGCTCAGTCAGCATCCACAGGGAGTCAGGCCCATTCAACATCCACAGGGGCTCAGGACCAGTCAGCACCCACAGGGACTCTGGTCTATGTCAGAGAACAAAATCCACACCACCGGTTTCACTTGCAGCTGACCCTGCTCTTGGAGACCAGACATGGAACCATGCCCTTCACCCACAGGGCTGACTTCGCAGCCACCGCCCAAGCCTCACCTGTCTCCTGGGCCAGTGGGAAGGTCCACTTAGCCACTGTGTAAAAGGCACTTAGCACCTGCCCGCCATTATCATTAGCCCACCCCCACCCAGTTAACAGATGAGGTAACTGGAAAGCTATTCAGGGACCTGTCCAGAGTCACACTGCTACCGGGTTGCGACATGTGTATGCCATGGTCTAAAACCTCACAAGATGGCTGTCTGGAGCAAAGCCTTGCTCTGAGAGAAGGTTCTAGACCTAGATGGGCCTTAAAATATCACAGAGAGACAGAAAGAGAGAGGATGAGGGAGAAAGGCAGGCAGACGAGGGAAAGGGAGGGGGGGAGAGGTGGAGGAGCCTTTTGTGAATAAAGGCAATTTCAGTCAGTAAGATAACATAATTGACAAGCTGCAAAAAAAACAAAACAAAACAAAACAAAAAAACAAAAAAAACGGCACCCACTAATTAGTCATTGACTAAAACATATAAATAACAAATATCAAGGGTCCCTTCTCTATGCCCGCCATGTTAGATGGGGGAGGGGCTGTGCTTTCCTGGACCCTTCCCACACGTAAAGTTGACCATGATTTTAAACAGCAAGGCTCTGGTTCACCGGAAGGATTGAAATAGCTGCTAACCCAGGGCTCTGAGCACCACTCCCCGATCTACACTCCTCCCCACCCCTCCTCACCGCTACCCCCCTCCCCACTGCTACCCCCCCTCCTCACTGCTACCCAACCGCCCTTTCTTCCTCCAGATTTATTTCCACACTAAACCCCTCCTCCAGGGAGCCCTCCTGGGCCCCTCCCCCACTTCCTCATTTCAAAGCTCAGATGCCTGGGCTGTGTAGCAGGGACACTGTCTCTCTTGTCCTTGCACAGTTGACTTTCTAAGAGAAGGGAAAGGTTACATTTAAAGCAGGAAACTCAAGTTTCAAACTGGGATTCCGTCTATGAAAGGCAAATAGAAAAGCCTCCTAGAGAAACACTCGTGAACGCTGAAGCCTCAGATAAGAAGCCCCAGACTGTGTCAGGAATAGGGGAGAGGAGAACCTACACAGGTCTTGGGGTGCACAACCAGCTTGAGGGCTTAGAGGATCCGTGAGACCCCAGGAGAGAAGAGGGTCCGGAATTAGCAACAGGCAGACCCGGGTGGTGAGCAGCCTTGCCCCCAGGTGAGCGCCGCATCCAAGGATTAAGGGCTCAGCCAAGGGGCCTCTGCAGAGGGCACCATGCAGGGAGAGGATGCTGAGAGAGGACCGGAAAGAGAGATGCAAGTCCTCGTGACCCTGATGGAAGGGGGGCATGAGAAGTGGGCAGTGAGGGGGCAGGAGGTGCGAGATCGCGCTCGCGTGGACCCAGGGTTCCGGTGCGAGATCGCGTTCGTGTGGACCCAGGGTTCCGGTGCGAGATCGCGCTCGCGTGGACCCAGGGCTCCTTTTCTCATTCTGCTGCTGACCAACAGCACTGCCACGCCTGCGGGTTTATTTCCGGGCTCTAAGCACCTCTTCCAGGAAGCCCTCCTCAAATTCTCCCACCCCCTGCCATAGAGGAGACTCTCCCAGAGCTTCACACACCCTGTTCCAGGTGCCACCCTCCCAACTACAGGATTAGCAGCTTCAGTTGGCACTGGAGAAAATGCCTCAGATCAGGGGTTTAGGACAAGCTGACTTCAGAGGGGCCCTGACCTCTAGATTCCTTAGTAGAGGGCTTGCTTCATATCAGGAGGCCCTCGATTCTGTCTCCAGCCCTGCATCAACCAGGTGTGGTAAACCACGCCTGTCATCCCAGCACTCAGCAGAGGCAGGAGGCTCAGAAGTTCAAAGTCATCTTCCTCAACAAAGCAAGTTGAAGGCTAGCCTGGGCTACACGAGACCTCTACAAAGCTAGAACTTCTGATCCCGTCCCCAGATTGAGGGCAGCTTGGTGCCCCTCCGGCCACAGACGTGACAGTTCTAATCCTCACGCAATCTTCTTCATCCACCACCTGCTTCCTTAATTCTCCTGAGCTCGGTCCCAAGCTTGACCCTGAGACCAAAGAACCAGGCACGGTTCTTTCCCACCCATCTGGAAAGACAAATGGATGGACTGGTGATGGTGGTAGGGATGGAGACAGAGGCAGGGGGATGACAGTTGATGACGGTAGTGATGAGGGTGGGTTGGTAAGGATGGTGATCGAAACAAGGGAGGATCACACTTAGCCTTCCTGAGTGCTCACCAGGACTAAGCCCTTGACAACAATTCCCATGCCAGCCGGATGAGGTAAGCATAATCTTATTAATAGTGGGTGATATTTACCACTTAGTCGCATAGAGGCGTTCCCAGAAGGGCTTACAAGTGTCAACCCATTAGAGGCAGGAACCATTATGCGCCGTGGTTTACAGACGAGGAAACCAGGACCTTTAACAGCCTACCTGAGGTCTTCCAGCCAGTTATTTGAGCTCATGTGCATTGCCTGCTGTAGACAGGAGTTGCCTGGGACCCTGAAGAATAGACTATCTGCCTTCTGGATAGACTGGGAGAGACATCCTGTTGGAGGCTATACCAGCCCAGGCTTAGGGATTTGATGTTTTCCAGGTGGGGCGGGCACGAGGCGAGGACAGTGCAGGTTGGGACTTAGGTACTTAGGGTGGGCTCCTGTCAAACTGGGGGATGGGCAGGGCTCCTTGGCTCAAAGAGTGGGAAGAAGCCAGGTGCTAATGGCCGATGGGGCCCAGCCTTGTTGGAAGACTTGAACTGCATTCTGTGTGGGGCTGGAAGCCCTGCCTTCTTCCTGGGCCTCTGAGATCTAGTCTAGCCCAATGACGCGTGGGAAAGACAAGCCTTCCTAAAACCAAGCCCTCAGCAGCCTCCCCCACCCCGAGAAAGTGTGGGTCCTTCTCATCCCACTCTGGCCACACCCCCAGAATTCCAGATTGCCACCTTTCTACTGCTCCTGGGCTCATCATGTCGCTTCTCCACAGTCGTGACACTTACTCCTTTCCCTGTGGGCTCTTGGTGGTTCTCCACCTACCTGTCCCCAGTTCATCTCTCTCCAGGGATCCTCTCAGAGGCACAACCCTCACCTCACAACTCACTGCATATCACATCAGGCCCACCCAGAGGAGCTGCCTGACAGCAGAGGTACTCGCTGCTACCCTCATTCGGGACCTACATCACGGTGGGAGTGCCTGCTTCCTTCTTGCTGGGTTAGCTCTCCAATGTCCTGGGAGCTCCTTGCGGGCTGAATCCCAACCTTGTAATTAAGTGTAGGGCTGGGCACTGCTTCCTGGACGCTCCACAGGGGGGGCAGTCTCGGAAACACAGAGGCATCCCCTCACCCTGTCCCCGTGGACACCTTGCCACTTGGGGAGACTAAGGCTCTCTGGTTAAAGAGATTTCTCCATGGTTACCAGGTCTGGAGCTAACATCAAGTCTGGTAGACTCTAGTCCACACAGGTAGCTACCTCTCTCAGCTGACCAGATAGCCCTGTCCCAGGCAGCACACAGCCACTGCCTGGTAGAAACTCAGACATTGCTGGACCCTGGGCAGGACCCAGGGCTCGCCACAAGGCCAGGCCTGTTCTTTATGGGAGGGTCTTCCAGCAGGGTCACTGGGGCCTTCATCAATGCAGTGGACAATGGCTAACAGTCCTGGGGTCTGAGTGGCCCACAAGTCCTCAGGGAACTAGAATGTTGGGCAGATGCTAGTCTGCACTCAGATCCAGGGTCTGAATTAGGGCCCACGAGTCAGACACTCTGCCCTACCAGACCACAGTCAAGGCAGATGTCAGCAGGCAGGCAGTACTTAGTCCTGACCCACCCAGCACTTCTCTCCTTCCCCATGGGTCCTCTGTATATGTGAAGATGCCCAAGGCAGTGATTCTGCCGTGCAGGCACACACGCTCCTCAGATACTCACTGAAGACCTAGAATATGCCATCGTCTGGAGCCCAGGACAAAACCCTATGAGATGCACAACACCAGGTCTTTAGCACAGCATCCCAGTGCTACCTGGCCATGGGGCCCTTGGGTAGGAACAGTGAAAGGCCTTGGTCACAATGGAGTGTGGGTCTAGACCTAAACAAATCAACCTGCCACATCGGGATGGCTTGTCTTGTTGGGCATAGGGCGTGAGCCCAGAGGCAAAGCCTGAGAGTCCAGCTGAATGTCCCCAACCCTGCCGGCATGAAGAGGGTGATGGAGCACAAGGATTGACCCTGGGGGCCTGGAACACCACTAATTCAGGGAGGAGACGGGTCATGAGAACAACGCCTCATGGAGGGACCTGTGGCTTTGATAACAAGGACATTCTCCAAGGGGCCACACAACAGGAGACATGGGGAGATGGCTCCAGAGGCTGGTAAGGGACTCTGCACCCCAGGCAGAGCCCTGCTGGGCAGTGTTGAGTCACCCCCTGCCGGGGGCCCCATGGTTGCTTCCTCATGAGGCCCCATCACATCCTCATGACCAGCCATTCAGCCACTTAGCAGTTACTCATTGTCTAGAGGCTGGAGCAGTGGAGGGAGGGAGGTCTTGACCTTGCCTCCTCCTTGTTCCCCCCACAACAGGCAACTTCACCCTAGAAATCTTCCCTACCACCACTGTTCCTCTTTCCTCATTAGAGCAGGGCCAAATCTCCTTGGGTAGAGAGATCCACTCCCAGGCAGAGTCCATCCCTCCCTCTACACTGGCACCCCAGAACCCTGCTTAGGCAGAAGTGAGCTGGTCTCAGAGAAGTCCTGCCTCCGACAGCACCAGGAACATTCTAGACTCCTGCCTTGAGATTAAGCTAAGCTTCTGTTTGACGTCACCATGGAGACCTGGGTACAGGTGCAAGGCACAAGGCCAGAGTCAAACTCTTTCATCTGTGGGACCCCAGGCAATCTGCCACCCCTCCCCATCCCGCAGAGCCTGTAACCACCACCCACCTCGGAGGGCTGGCAAGGAGCGATGCAATGTTTGTGGAGTGTTTAACTCAGGCCAACCCCTGGTGAGTGGCTCTCAAACACAAGCTGTTATCATCATTAAAAAGGAATCATGAGGCGGCCACACCTCAGTGGTGCCCAGCACTCTAGTTTACAAAGCACAGCGTAGAGCCTGGAGCCTTGAGGAGACCTGGGAAGCAACCTGGATGGAGGCTCGCTGCAGACTCACACATGCCTGGCCTGGCCTAGTGTCCTGCTCTCACAGGTCTGTGGCCCAGGGATCTCTACACATTTGTCAAAGTGAGAGAATAGCCGCTCTCACAGCAGGTGATGGGCGTGGCCAGACCCAGCCGCTTTCCACTTAGATGTTCCCAGAACCATCCTCTGCTGAGCGATTGGTCTGTGCTGCGTTTGACTGAAAATGTCACCTTGCCGCCAGTGACCATATGGCCACAGACGGAGGGAGCCCGGGTTCCCGGGAAGAGGAGGAGAAGGAGAGTAATTTGTAGGTGTATTCGGAATCATCACCTAGGAGACAGGGGGAAGAACTTGGTGGGTGGAGGAGGAAGCCAGTGCAGGGGACTCAGTCACACCAAACAAGAAGTCTCTGCGCTGCCCTACCCCTAGAGGTGACCTACGTGAAGGAATGCACAAGGTTATCCCATAGAGAAGCCTTTTCTCTGTATCTGTGGCAACTGGCCAACCAGGGTATGTCTGAGACGTGACAGGAAATGACAGATGTGGTTTCTCTGTTGTGTCCAAGAAAGGAAGAAAGGAAAGGAGAGAAGAGAAGGAAGGAGGGGAGGGAGGGAGGAAAGAAGGAAGGAAGGAATCACTTCACCTTCCCCCGTTTCTCCCTCACTAGCTAGAATGCAGATGTGATATAGGGACTAGGCAGCCACTTTAGATCATGAGGTAGGGGCCTAGTATAAGGTTATGTGGAGCAACAAGAGAGAAGGAGCCTGGGTCACTAGCACGTCACTCAGCTCCCTTGTCATTCTCTCTCTTTTTTTTTAAAGATTTATTTATTTATTTATTTATTTATTTATTTATTTATTTATTTATTTATTTATTTAATGTAAGTACACTGTAGCTGCCTTCAGACACTCCAGAAGAGGGCGCCAGATCTCGTTATGGATGGTTGTGAGCCACCATGTGGTTGCTGGGAATTGAATTCAGGACCTTCGGAAGAGCAGTCAGTGCTCTTAACTGCTGAGCCATCTCTCCAGCCCCCCTCCCATGTCATTCTAAACAACACAGGTCCTACTCTGTCATATGCCATTGGCTTTCTGCTCTTTGTGACAGCTGACTGACAACCTGTTTGGAAGGATTATTTGCTGACTCTCCTTTTTAAAAGATTGTGTCTGTGCAGGGAAAGTACAGGGTTTTGTCATATTCCCTAAACAGCGCAGGGCAATGGTTCTCCCCACAGAGTCTACCCTGCGCTTGGTAGTTCAAGCCATCTAGAGATGTGTGCTGGCTGCATTCCTGTCAACTTGATACAAAACTAGAGTCATTTGAGAGGAGGAAACTTCAATTGAGGAGATGCCTCTGTAAGATCGGGCTGTAGGCAAGATTGTAGGGCATTTTCTTAATTAATGATTGATGTGGGAGGGCCTGGACCATTGTGGGTGGGGTCATCCCTGGGCTGGTGATCCTGAGTTCTGTGTGAAAGCAGGCTGAGCATGCCACGAGGAGCAATCCAGATAGCAGCACTCATCCATTGCCTCTGCATCAGCTCCTGCCTCCAGGTTTCTGCCCTGCTTGAGTGTCTGTCCTGTCTTCCTTCAGTGATAGACTATGATGTGGAAGGGTGAGCCAGATTAACCCTTTTCTCCCCAGCTTGCTTTTGGGTCACAGTGTTTCATCACAGCAATAGTAACCCTAACTAAGACAAGGTACTTTATAGTCTTCAGTCTTTTCTGGGATGTTTGGGGGTTAGACAGGCCAAGCACTACAGTGCTTCAGAAAGGAGACAGACCTGTTTGGGTCTCCGTGTTTGCCTATAAGTTATCTCCCGGGGAGACAGGGGCACAACTCCATCTGGGTACCCACACCAGTGCCTACCTATTTACTGAAATGTGCTTCCTGACAGATGTGTGTACACAGTCGCAGTGTTAGGCGCAGAAGGACAGCAGTGCCACAGCCAGAAAGTCTAACGCAGGGGCACTGCCTTTCCTACATACAGTCTGTCATTGACAAGAGCCACCTTAGCACGGCACATGACTGGGTTTGGCATACGGTGGGCTTGAGATTTCCAGCAGGCAAGCTCTACTTCGGGAGGCAAGCAGGACAAGAGCAATTGTGGCTCAAGCCGTTGTCCCCACACTCAAGGCGCAAACATTCGCAACCCCATGACCTGTTGCATTTCAGATCCGCTTCAATCAAGCAGGATGCCTTTGCCTTTGACCAAGTCACTGAGATGCAAGGAGGGTCCTCCATTGTCCTCAGCTACTCCTTCATTTCCCCAAAGCTCCCAGGTTCCTGTTGGTGACTTAACGTAGGGACACTGAATGGATCTGGGGACATCTGCAGCCAAATGGACTCAGAGGACCACAGCATGTGGCTGGTGGCCCACCTTAAAAAAAAAAACTAGCCGGGCATGGTGGTGCACGCCTTTAATCCCAGCACTTAGGAGGCAGAAGCAGGCGGATTTCTGAGTTCGAGGCCAGCCTGGTCTACAGAGTGAGTTCCAGGACAGCCAGAGCTATGCAGAGAAACCCTGTCTCGAAAACCAAAACAAATAAACAAACAAACAAACCAACCAAACAAACAAAAAACAAAACAATACAAAAAAACAACAACCTAACTAAAGCAAAACAAAAACAAATAAACAAGAACAGTCTTCTGTAGCCCAGGCTGGCCCAGACTCACTACACAACTCAGGATGACCTTGAACAGCTGATCTTCCTGCTTCACCTCCAAGTGCTAGGGTCAGAGACACACACCACACACCATCTGGGATTGGACTCCTGTCTTTGTGCACATGAGGCAATCTATCAACTGAGCTGTGTCCCCAGCTTGAGTCCTTATTTGTACTACTTAAAATAGTGTTTCTAGGGTCTAGAGAGATGGCTCAGCAGTTAAGAGCACTGACTGCTCTGCCAGAGGTCCTGAGTTCAAATCCCAGCAACCACATGGTGGCTCACACCATCTGTAATGGGATCTGATGCCCTCTAATGATGTGTCTGAAGACAGCTACAGTGTAAGAAAGAAAGAAAGAAAGAAAGAAAGAAAGAAAGAAAGAAAGAAAGAAAGAAAGAAAGAAAGAAAGAAAGAAAGAGATAGATAAACAAATCTTTTACAAAATAGTGTTTCTCTGTCAACTGGTAGAGGTAGGGGTCTCTCTCTTTTGAGGATAGGAGAGATCTGACAGCGCAATCCTGAAACCACGCTCTCTGGTTCCCAGGTAGGAGGCAGGGAAGGGGTAGGGACCAATGTGAGTCTACTAATACCCCCTTTGATGTAAACTCACCTCTCAGAAGAGAAACCCTGGGCCCCTGGGAGTCTGTTAGCTTGGGACGAAGGCTGTGTCCTGGTCGGTGCCCATGAGGGGGTAAGGGCTGCAGATGTTGTGGTCTGAGCCACAGCTGGATTTTCACATCAGTCTTACAGCCCTGTGCCTTTAACTGGAGAAAGGCTGCTGGAACCGAACCACAAGGCCATCTGTCCCTGGCGCATCCTGTCCTGTTTCACTCTTCCTATCTTCAGTTTTAGCAGACATCTTCCGTCAAGGAATGGCGGGAACAAGGAGTCCTCATTTACAGGGAGGGAAACTGAGGCCCAAAGAGGGATCCCAGCCTCAGTGAAGTTAGGGCACTGTGAAGTGAGGTCTAGACCCAGGTGTCTCCTATAGTGGGCTCTGTCCCTGTCCTGGGACACTGCCACCTATAAACCCTCCTACACACCCCTGCCCACCATGGCATGTCACAGAAGTACACAGCCACAGCAGGCATGCACACATGGCCTTGGCTTTCCCTGTGGCTTCATCTCAGAATGCAAAAATCATTATGAGGCTCTCGCCCTCTGCCTGTCTCCCTAGAAGGCACTTCAGGCAGCAGCTGGCAGGGAAAGTCGAGCCACGGAGCCCTGACTCACTCTCCGCCCCAATTACCAGGAGCCATTTGGGAAGAGCTGGTCTCTCCTGGAGCCAGGAAGAGCAACTTCAAACGAAAACCACAGGCAAGAGCAGCCCTTTAACCGGAGGCAGCTACTGTGCTATGGGGTGTGAAGGGAGAGATTGTAGGACCCACCCAAGTGCCCTGGGGCCTTCTGGGTTCTGGTTCCAAGTCCTCCACCTTTAAGCAGCTTTGGGAATAACACCATGCATCTGTAGCAGGTGCAGATGTTCCTATGACACCAATGTCTCTCAGTCACGGTGTCAATCCCTTTAGGTCCCCAGATTCAGGGATCTATATCTGCCCAGACCATCACTGGGTCCTCGGGATGAAACACGGGACACAGTAGACACTTAAGAAGTGATGTCGGATGGCCAGATAGTCCCTTCTTTTTACTTCTACAAACCCCTCCTCTTGACTTCAGTCCAGGGATCTGAACTCTCATTTTATAGACGAGGGAATGGGTTCAGTCAAGTTACGCGCATGCTCTACTTAACCGTGAAATGGCTCTCCGGGGACTTATTCTCCTTAACACCACTGTCCCCTCCCTGGTTTCCTTACTGTCTGAACTCACGTGCCAGTGTCCATGGGTACTGTCAATCAGGGTTCCTTCTTACAACCAGGAAGCCAAGAAACCCACTCGTGAAGAGGAAGGCCCCACCACGGCTGTGGGTGGCATGCACATGTGGACCTAAAGGACTCATCTCTCCCAGCAGCGTCACCCCAGAGACCAAGCTGTCAGCACGTGAGCCTTAGGTGACGTTCAACATCTAGAGGGAGCAGAGCTGGGTGACTTCCCAGAGAGACTCGGCAGCTGAGAGGACACAAGACCGCAAACAGATGACCCAAGGTACGACACAGGCTGATGGGGACCAGCATGGTCTCATTCCAAAGTGTTTTGAGTCACCAATAAGGCAAACTTGTTTGTTTGTGTACTTGAATCTAGAGGCAGAGTCCTGGTCAGTGTTTCCTGCAGTTGTCTTAGGAACCCAAGAAGAGAGTCTGCCTGAGAAAGAAAAGCTGACATTAAAGCCGTAAAACTGGGTATGAATGAACAATGGTGGTATCAAGCTGTGCCTGAGCGGCTGTGGCTGGCTTTCAGGACTGTGAGACATTAAATATCTCTCGTGAGTTGAGCAGAGTTTCTTAAACCTGGCTACTGCTGAACATACTCAACAAATCTAACCACATACATTGTCTTACAGAGATCTCAAGACTACTTTTTTCTTTCTTTTTCATTTATTTGTTTGTTTGTTCATTCATTCATTCATTCATTCATTCATTCATTCATTCATTTACTGTTTGAGATAGGGGTCTCTCTGTGTAGCCCTGGCTGTCCTGGAACCCACTCCGTAGACCAGGCTGGCCTCAAACTCAGAAATCCACCTGCCTCTGTTTCACTAGTACCGAGATTAAAGGGGTACGCCGCCGCCACCACCCAGCATCAAGACTCCTCTTATTGTCTGAGTCTGAGGTAAAAGAACAGGAGGGGGACTCTGATTTCCTCCAACCCCCCACCTTTACATAGACCCCTTCCTCTATGGCTCAGAGCAACCAACAACCTCAGACACCAGCGTCCCAAAGCTGGGGATAGCCAGGTAAGTGTAAGGACGATGGGGGGGGGGGGGGATGGCAACCAGGCTTCCCATTGCTGCCTGCAGGGAGCCAATTTTCTCTTCCACAAAGGCTCTTCTCTGTCTCCAGGGTGCTTCTCCTCTGATCTCCTGTCTCCAGGACACCTATGAAGGTGTCTCAGTTTTCAGAAGTCAGTTGTCAAGTTACGAGCGTCCTGTGGCCACTTTCCAGCAGACCCTCATCCAGTCTGTAGATATCAGAACCAGAATGGGAGAAAGGGGGCTGCCAGTTGCACTGCTTCCGGATGGTCGGTCGGGGTTGAGGTTGGGGTTGGGGTTGGGGGTAGATTGTTCAACCTTTCAATCCTAGGTAGAGTAATGACCCGACAAAGAGGTCCACCCCCAGCCAGGTTGGTAGACTTGCTGCCTAGCACAAATGAAGCCCTGGGTTCAAACCCTATCCACACTTCTATTGGACCGGGTAGCTTATGCCTCAAACGTCAGCGCTTGGGAGGTGCCAGTGGGAGGATCAGAAATTCAAAACCATCCTTGATTACACATGGACTTCAAGGCCAGCCTGGGCTAAGAGATTCTGCTCCACAACACTGCACACACACACACACACACACACACACACACACACACACACACACACACACACACACACGATGTCTACCTCCTAATTCTAGAATCTTTGAAGCTTACAAAGGGGACTTTGGGATTAAGATTTGGAACCTGACCCTGGCAGTGGTGGCGCACACCTTTAATCCCAGCACTCAGAGAGGCAGAGGCAAGTGGATCTCTGTGAGTTCGAGGCCGGCCTGATCTATTAAAACAGGAACACAAACCAAAAAGACTTGGTACCTTAATGCAGGAGAGGTCACCAAGTGGGCTCAATCCAACCTCTGGAGGTTTTGAAAGCAGAACCCCTCATGGGTGTATGCCAGGTACCAGTGAGACTGAGCTGTGCTCACTCGGAGGCTGAGGAAGGCTCCACACCGGGGTGTGTGGGGTGTGTGTGTGTGTGTGTGTGTGTGTGTGTGTGTGTGTGTGTGTGTCTAGAAGCAGAGAGAAGGGACCTGCTAAGAGGATATTGACCCTAATCCCAACCCAAGTTGGAATTCTGACCTCCAGAATTGCTACAGAGCCACCAAATCTGTGGTTATTGCAACAGCCATAGAAACTAGCCTGAGTACCCAGCCTTGCCTTCTTCACTTGGGAAAGAAGAGACCTTTACCCAAACCACCATGGAACCCTACAGGGCCCACATGAGCTCAGCCCCAGCTCCACCAAGCCTGAACTTTAAATCCAGGCTTCCAGTAGGTGCTTGCTGCCAGGGAGTCCAAGGGTGCGGCCTTTGCCTGCTCTCGGACCAGGCATAATGCTCAGTGCCACCTTAGTCTTTCTGTGGACCTTGATCTTGAGCCAGGCAGAAAGAGGAAGGATTAAGAGAGGGCTCTGACAGCGACTGGAAGGAACGAGGCCCAGGCCAGCTGCCAGCCAGACTGCTGGGGTAACTGGATCTGTCAGGATCAGAGCCTGTGCCCAGCTGCCCTAACAAGCTAGGCTCAGCCACTTGTCCCCAATATGCTAATTAATCATAGAAGCAGTAGATCAAAGTAGGGAAAGGAGATTTACTCCATGTGGCCACTTAGGGGGAAAGGAACTAAGAAGTCTAGTGATCCCTTCACATTCACTTCGTGCTCCTAAATGAAGTTTAAATAGAGAGGGGCCCAGAGAGATGGCTCGGCAGGTAAAGGCCCTTGCCACCAAGCCAGATAGTACACCATGGGGGGGGGGTGTGTCTGGATATGTCCTTTAAATAGAGAGACAGAGATATGTGTAACTAAAGCCACGGTCCAGGTGTGGCCAAGCTGAGCCACCCTTATGTCAGTGTGTCTGTCCTGAAAGGTGGTCTGTCAGATTGTCCTAGGGTGTGGAGTCTCCTAGAAGGCAAGGGCTCCAGTCTGTAGCCTTTTTCTTCTCCTGGTGTGAGACTTGCAGGAGAAATCTGAATTCCCTGTCGACAACTGCCTGGGCAGTTAGTTACACTGGGGGACAGAACTCTAAGGGGCAGCTAACTGGGGCCACATGCTTTGGGCTGTGGGGTCCATGTGGGTAGTGAGGTTCAGCCTCAGTTACTGACCTACAGTAAACCACTGCAGAGCCATCTGGTGTTAGAGATGGAGTGCCTGCTGAACAAGGTGGACAGTCCCACGAAATTGATATCAAGGGCCAGGCAGTGATGGCACAAGCCTTACGTCTTAGCACTCTGAAGGAAGAGGCTGGTGGATCTACAGGAGTTCAAGGCCAGCCTGGTCTGCAGAGTAGTGAGTTCCAGGACAGCCAGGGCTACAGAGAGAAACCCTGTCTTGGAAAAGAAAAAAGAAAAAAGGAGAGAGAGAGAGAGAGAAAGAGAGAGAGAGAGAGAGAGAGAGAGAGAGAGAGAGAGAGAGAGAGAACTGGGAACTCCAGGGAGGCTGTCCTTAGTTCCTTGAGACCCACACACACACCATTATCAGCTCTGACCACTCCAGGTACCATGTAAAAACTCTAGCATCCAGCTTGGCCATCAGGGAGAGGGGAGGAGAAGATAGGGGAACTGAGCTCTAGAGGGACGGGGACCTACTTTTCCCAGGAAAGAAGGCTGAACAGGGCAGGCAAAACTGGGTGACCCAGGGCCTCTTGGTCCCGGAGTTATTTGTGAAGTTCATACTTTGAACAAAATACTGTTTATAGTTTTCTACTTTTTAGGTTGTATTAGCCTATCAGCTACCCCCTCCCCCCATATTTGTACTTTATCACTGGTCTCTGCTTTCCAGAAGAAGAAGCCACACACTGGCATAACCCAGCATAACCCAGCAGGAGTCAGAAGGCAGAGCCTGGGACTTGGGACTCCAGCATGCACACTGTGCTCCGGGGCCTTGGGGATCTTGTTAAGAGGCAGTCTGGCTCTGCAGGTCTTGCAGGGCTCCAGAGGCTGCACCTCCAGCCAGGTGACTCTGAGGGGATGCGGCGGCGGTGGGATTCTGGTCCTTAGGAGGAGCTCTCCACTGAGCCTGCTCAGTGCTTATTCTGGTAGGGCTGGGGATCAAACCTAGCGCCTTGTCTGAAGGCCACTCAGGTGCTCGGTTACTGTACCCTGTAGCTGTTATGCTGAGATTTACCTGAGTTGTGTAAGGAAGCTGGGGCTTGAAAAGTTCAATTTGTGGAGGTCGCGGGACGGAAGTGACTGGAAGCAGAGTCTGTGTGTTGGACGGCTGTATCATGCGCCCATGGCGGGATGGACCGTGCTGGGGATGGGAATCTCAGCTTTCCCCGAAGGACCACTGTCATGCAAGGCATCTCTCCTTCAGGTCCCCGCCCTAGACTAGAATGATAGCATTAGTCACTACCAACCTCACAGCCAGCCCTGATCCACCTAATCCCTGCTAAGTACCCCTGCCAGCTCACGCCCCGACTGCTGCTGCTGATCGTCACGGTCACTACAGGGCCAGGTGCACATGCCTTGTCCTGATCACACCACACAAATCCCCCTCCCAAATCCTAGGACTTCAAAAGGGAGGCCCCGCCCCGCCCCAGACTATGCCAGCGCAAGAATGACATCATTCCCAGGTTACATGGGAAAACAAAGAAACTTCCCGATGGTTCGATGGACTCCCTGCAGAAGCCCTGGAGAGCTGACCGGCTGACTGCTGTCCCTCTTCTGCTAGAGACTAGAGGAATGTTCTAGGGACCAATTTCAAACTTTATAGTTTAGGCTTGGGTCTGGATCCCAGCATTCACTGAGTGTCAAATAAATGAATCTGACTCTTTGAGGGATAACACAGAAACCCACAGTGAACTGGTAAAAAACAGAAAAGAATGTGGTCTAAAGACTTAGAAGTGAGGGATAGAACATTCTGGAATGTATAGAGGGCTCTATATCCCGTGGTGTTTAAGGGATTCATTTTTCAGTTTTTAAACTTTTAAAAAATTATGTATATAGGAGTATGCACATGTTGTGGGTGCAGTACTTAGGGTGTCCAGAAGAGGGCGTCAGATGCCCTGGAGCTGGCATTGTGGGGCTTGTGAGCCGAGAGACCTGGGTCATGGGTGCTGAACTCAAATCCTATGTAAGAGCACTGGGAGTTCTTAACTGCTGGCCGTCTCTCCAAGATCTACCTGAGGCTGAGATCTGAACTCAGCCTCACTGAGCTCTGTCTCTAAGGAGGGCTTTGCTGCTGTGGTCCTGATGCTGTGTTTATATCATTGAACTGAGATTCTTCCCATCCTTGGTCAGCATCAAGCCTCTAGGGCCAGGTCCGTGCCAGAGCTGTTGGCGGAGCTCTCAGTGCTGAGTTCCCTCTGAGCTGGCCATGCTGACAGAGGCGGCTCTCCTTCTCAGAAGTACCCCTCCCCCTCTGCCTCCCTTTCTGTCTCTCTCTATCTCTATATCTGTCTCTCTTTCCCTCCCTCCTCCTTCTCTCTCTTCTTTCTTTTAAGATATAATCCTGCTATGAGCTCAACCTTCAACTCATAGCCTTGAACTCATGATCCTCCTGCCTCAGCCTCCTAAGTACTGGGATTACCACTATGCAGCCCTACACAGAGCCTTCAGTCCATTAGATTGCTCTGAGATGGGGAGCCCATTTCTGTGTATCATACCATCTTGAACACTGTCTCTGGTCTCTCTTTGTTCACCAGATGCCAGTAGCGTGCACATATGTGCATGCATGTGGACACACATATACACACACGTGTACACGTTCCCCAAATGGTCAACCCAAAGTCTCTCTGGATCCTGCCATGTGGCTTATGGGAAGGAGCCTTCCAGGCCTAGACCACTACTTTACAAGGATTCTCTCACAGAACCCTCACAGCCACTGAAGGGCAGTCCCTTTGACTGTCTGCGTTGAACAGGTGGGGAAACTGAGGCCTGTGTGTAGTAGCTCAGCTATCCAAAGCTTTGAGGTCTAGTGGCATGGGGACACATTCATGGCTCTTTGCTTCTGCAAGTGAAGTGAGCTTTGGCAGGCAGACATATGCCTGTGACAGGAGCTGCTGTGGTGGGGGGCCTGGTGTTTCGATCCACTGTCACCATAGGACAGTTTGGGGCACCTAAAAAAAGTGACACCTGTGCCTGCTCTCTCAGGAGTCACTAGTTTCTCTTCTGAATCATCCTCACATGCAGACACACAGAGACAGACAGACAGACAGACAGACACAGAGACACACACAAACAGACATATAGACACACACAGGCACACACACAGCATAAAGATGCACACAGAGACACACACACACAGACAGATGCACACAGACACAGAGATACATACAGAGAGAGATACACTCAAACATACAGACTCACACATGAGCAGACACACACACACACACACACACACACAGAGCTGACTTCTGCCCTGTTTCTCTGTAAACTCCCTGAGTTGTGAGGTCTGTGCCTTCCCAGCCTCCTCTCCCATCAGCTGCTCCACCCGCTTCAGCTGGCTCCCAGGCCAGCATCTGCGAAAGGATCACGTGGCCACTCCTCTGTCCTCACCAGCCCTCTTTGAGCTCTGGAAGATGGCTCTCCCTTTTCCTTGAGGCACTGTCTTTCATCAGCTTCCTCACAAGACACAGCCGGCCTTCCCTCCCTGGAGTCTCTAAACACAGGAGGTTCCAGCACATCTAGCCAGCTGCATATCCCTGTTTATACAGAGAGAGAGAAACACAGATGCAGCCCAGAATCTGAGGGTGTGACTCAGTGGCACAGTAGATCCTAGGGAAACGGAACAAACAGAGCTGGCATTGCTCAAACAGAGCTGGCATTGTTGCCCAGTGGGACAGACCTTGGGGTCACAGCTCTGTGGAACAGCCGCTAAGGGGGTGGCTCAGTGTCAGAGTGTGTGGTTTCATAGTATAGCTCTTTCCTTGCATGCAAGAGGCTCTGGGTTCAACCCCTAGCACCCATTGCAAAACAGTAATGCTTAGGACTGATCAACTCCATACTTTGCCATAAAGTTTTATTGATGCAGCTTCAGGTGTGCCCCAAAGTGCAAGAATTATACAACTTCCCAGTTACCCTCACTCACCTCTCCAGATTTCCCAGATTCTAACAAAGACATTCTTCTTCTCTCCCTCCCCTTTTACCTTTTTCTCTCTCCATCTTTCCTCCCTTTTGCTCTTCTTCTCTCTGCCTTTCCCTTTCTACTCTGTCTCTATTTATACTTGCATTTTATATACGGCACATTTTAATAAATCACATATATTCATTATGGTGGTTTGATTGAAAATGGCTCCCATAGGCTCATGTTTGAATACTTAGTCTCCAGTTGGTGGAACTGTTTGGGAAGGATTAGGAGGTGTGGCCTTGGTAGCCATTCCCAGACCCCCATGTCCTCCCCTCTCCCTGATGCCTGGTAGCTGTGACTCAGAATGTGAGCTCCAGCTTCGGTGCCATGCCTGCCTGCCTACTGCCATACTCCCTGTCACGATGACCATGGACTCACGCTCTGAAAGCCCCAAATAAGCCCTTCTGGAAGTTGTTTTGGTCACGGTGTTTTTCTTATCACAGTAGCAAAAAATGACTAAGACGTTTATGTCTATATCTCCTGTATATTAACCCAAGCTGCCTGCCAGTCCGTTACAGCCATGACAACCTCCATCAGAAATGGATCTACTATGTATGAAACTGGAGGAAATTAGCAAGGACACACTATCTCAACCACAGAGATGAGGTTTCCACAGTTCTCCACATAGTCTCCCTATGAGCCGAAGAGCAGCCTGGGTCTTGTGCGACATCCAATCACGGCACTTCTTCCTTTTCTTTGTAGCTGGACAATTTCTTGGCCTCGCATTTTAAGGCTCAGATGACAGGATACGTCCTGGTGAATTGTTTGTGGCTGTCCTGTCAGGTGCCTGCCCTGCCCCCACCCCCACCCAGGTCACTCCAGCACACACATTCTTTCTCTTCTGAAAATTCTTGATGAAATAGTGACTCAGGTTTTCTTGTCCCCTTTCCCTGTCACTTCTAATGTCACCTCTTCTGAAGAGTCACTCAGGGAAGAAGGAAGTTTCTTTTTCCCAGTGACAACCTCCTGCTTGGGGGGGGGGTGACACAATTTCTTTTTATTTTTTCTTTTCTCTTCCTTCTCCTCCTCCTCTTCCTCCTCCTCTTCCTCCTAATCTTCTTCTTCTTCTTCCTCTTCTTCTTCTTCCTTCTTCTTCTTCTTCTTCTTCTTCTTCTTCTTCTCCTTCTTCTTCTTCTTCTTCTTCTTCTTCTTCTTCTCCTTCTTCTTCTTCTTCTTCTTCTTCTTCCTCTTCCTCTTCTTCTTCTTCCTCTTCCTCTTCCTCCTCCTCCTCCTCCTCTTGGACAGCATCTACTCCGAGCCTGGCTGTCTAGACTCATCTGTAGACCATAGTTCCTGGACTCAGAGATCAGCCTGCCTCAGTGCGGGATTATATCATAATTTAATGTGTCTTTTAAAATTACAATTTAATTTACTCTGTGTACATTTGTATGTGAGCCCACGTGTGGGAGTCAGGGCAACCTGAAAAAATCAGTCCTCTCCTCCCACTATGTAGGTCCCAGGGTCAAACTCAGGTCATCAGGCTTGGCAGCAATCGCCTGACCTGCTGAACCATCTCACTGGCCCCTTGAACCAACATGTTCTCTGTGGGGTGCCTGACCCCCTCTTCACTCTCCTTTCCTCTGCACCTCCAGTGTTTATTTCTGGTATGCCTGGAATCTGTTGGCGCCACAGAAGTAGAACTTGGAGACCCTCAAGGCCAAGGGTCTCACTCTCTTCCACACACACAGACCCTGGCTCTCTCACCTCAGCCCCTGCCCGTAGACACCATGACTGGAGTGACAGCTGGAGAAGCAGGAAGCAGGAGCTGGGACTCAGACCAGTGTGTGGAATCCATCATGGAAGCATTCCCATCTGCTCACATCCCCAGGCCACACTTAGAACCCTCAGGCAATAGTAGCCCTCTTTTTCTTTCCTTTTTTTCTTAATTTATGCATAATTTCTATTCATGCATATATGTTCGACTGTGTGTGTGTGTGTGTGTGTGTGTGTGTGTGTGCACCACCCATGTGCAAGGCCCTCAGAGGCCAAAGAACTTTGGGTCTTTTAGATCTGGAGTTATTTGTGGTTGGGAGTCACCTGATATGGGTGATGGGAAGCAAACCTGAGTCTTCTACAAGAATGGCAAAAACTTCCTTTTTGTTCTTGTTTTGTTTGAGACAGAGTTTCTCTGTGTAGCCCTGTCCGTTCTGAAACTTGCTCTGTAGAGAAAGCTGGCCTTGAACTCAGAGATTCGGCTGTGTCTGCCTCTGAGTGCTGGGATTAGAGGTGTGTGTCACCATCACCCAGTAAAAGCTTTGAACAGCTGGTCTCTCTCTTCAGCCCCCGAAACACCCTTCTGTATCTCCCTCTTGGCTTACCCCTACCTGGCCTTCAAGACCCAGTCCAAAGCCCACCCCTTCCCAGTACGTGAATCCCAGAAGCAATTCACATCTGGTTTTGAGTGCTTCTTCCTAATACTCCCTCTCTGTTCTAATGGGTTTGCTATTGAAGCCTGTGTAAGTGTCCCACCAGACTTGGCACTCCTTGGAGATAGAGCCTGAGTCTAGAATCTAATGCAGTACCAACCCTGGACACGCAGGAATCTCTAGTGTCCTGGCAGTGTCTGTGGAAAGGGGAGAAAATGGACCAGACACATCTGAACATAAATTCTTAAAATAATAACATGCTTGGGGCTGGAGCAATGGCTCAGCTCAGCAGTTAGGATCATGGCTGCTCTTGCAGAGGACCCAGGTTCAATCCCCAGCACTCTTTTGGTGGCTCACACCCATCTGTCACTCCAGGGCATCTGACACCCTCACACAGACACACGTGCAGGCAAAGCACCAGTGCACACAAAAGGAAATCATTTAGTAAAAAACAACAACGTGCTTAAGCTGTGTTTCAGGAGAAGCCTCTAGAATCCACCCAAGGACTCTCTGAAACTGGCTTTTCAAGAATAGACGTGTGGAAGCTGGGAAGAGCACTTCCTGACAAGCACAGGTCCTGGGTGTATTCCCAGGATTATAAGAAAAAGGAAACTTCTCGAAGGTGTGGTGGCATATAGCATGAGCTTTTCACAGACCCACCAGCCGTATGCATAAGGACATGAGGTCTTCTATAGAGTTTATAGCTTCTGCTTTTTGCTTGGGCTGTCTCCCAGCTGTCTTTTAAACTTGACCTGGTTATTCCAGCCTACGATGCAAAATGTAGCTAACTCTATACCTCTCAGCTTATCTGTTCTCTTCTACTTCAGCTCCCAAATCTTGTTCTCTTCTTCTCTCAGCATCCCTCTCTATGTCTGGAAGTTCAGCCCAAGCTATTGGCCATCAGATCTCTCGTACAACCAATCAGCAGTGAGACCACCCCTTGCTACAGTTCTAGATTACCTTCAGGCAGATGAGGAAGAGTGAAGGCTCAGAAATATCAGGCCAGTGAGGGGCCATAGAAATGACGACAATAGCCAGATCTGCTAGCATTCAGCTTGCTGCTGGTGCAGATTTAACAATCGAAAACACAGAGACACGCCATCATACAAGGTTAAAAAAATCACTCTGATAACGGCACGCAGCTGTAAGCCCAGCACGGGCAAAGAGATCGCGATTTCAAGCCTGGGCTACAGAGTGAAGGTGTCTCAAAAAGAAAAAAAAAAAAAAAGTGACCGTGGTGCTGTGGTTAAAAGTGCTCCCCGCTTTTCCAGGGGATTTTAGCTCAATTCCCAGGCCTAAGTCAGACAGCGTGCGCATGCATGCGCATGCATGTGTGTGCGCTCGCGCACACACACGCACGCATGCACATGCACACATCCACACAAAACATGTAAGTAGCTAGTAAAGCTAACAAGACACAGAAGCAGCAACTGAAACAATGTATTAATTGGCACAATGTACTTTCCCTAAAACTTTTTTTTCCTTTTAAAAGACCTGTTGCCCAGTGTGGTGGCGCACTTATGAGGCAGAGGCAGGCAGATTTCTGAGTTCGAGGCCATCCTGGTCTACAAAGTGAGTTCCAGGACAGCCAGGGCTATACAGATAAACCCTGTCTCGAAAAACCAAAAAAAAAAAAGAATCAAACCCAGGTCCTCTGCAAGAGCAGACAGCATTCTTAACTGCTGATCCATCACTCCAGCCCCATGTTGGCATGTTTCTCTCTTGCACGCGCCCAACTCGCCAGCAAGAACGACGCTGCTACAGGATCCTTCTGCACACGTTTATTCAGTCCTATTTCTTCTTGTTTATATCTCCCTTGTTTATATCTCTCCCTTGTTTATATCTCCCTTGTTTATATCTCTCTTGTTTTTATATCTCCCCCGAACCCTGGGCCTCTCACTCCTTTTATACTCTCTCTCATCCACGCACCACAGGCCACACCCCCTCGCCAGTCACGAGGCTTCAGCTAATCAGGGCAGCAGGGGCAAATCTCCACCAAATTGGATTCACCTGTATCCTGGTACACCTGCGCAGCACTCAAGATGTTTGTGGCTTATATGAGGAAGTCAGGTGCAAGTCATACGACTTAGCTGCAGTCCCTGGCACCTTTGGGACTGCCGCCACACCCGCTCCTAACATCTCCCCCTTTTTTCTTTTCTGGCAGAGAGAATGTCTGTAGATAGCCCCCCGCAGCCATGCCCCTTACCCGTCCTTGGGTGACAAACAGCATTGGTTTGATCCCTGTCTTAGGTTGGTGACATGCACAGGGAGTCTTATCACTGACTACTTCTCTATCATGCCAAGCCACTCCTGGGGAGATTGTGTTTTGCTTGCGGCAGGTGCATCAAAAGGCCAGGATGTTGATTAATCTATGGCCAGATCTTAGTTGCTGCAAGCAAGCCTCATGGGTGAAGGTAGAGGTCTGATCCCCAGTGTGCAAGCATAGGGGCCCTACACAAAACCATCCCTTAGGCTCATCACCCAGAGAGGTCTTGGCCAGCTCCCGTGTCGTTTTTCCTGGGGGAAGGGAACTAGGACACTGAACCTTCATGCAATCAGACGTGCCTTCCACAGGATGCCAACAGCAAGCTATCCTCTGTGCAGTGCTTAGCCTCGCACCCCACGGCATAATGCAGCATAATTTCTTTTAGAGCGGCAAACCGAATCCTGAGGAGATTGTCCCGCCTCCACTGCAGCAAAAGCCTACGCTACCATGGGCGAAAGTGCGGGCCACACACTCTGCACCTAACACATGTGCCAAACACAAAACACACACACACTATAACAAGCATACATCCCAGGGCTCTCATCCCCGCTCATCTTCCCCTGAAGCAAGGGATAGATGGCCAGAGAGGCTATCTCTTTAAGGGGAATTCAGGGATCAAAAAGCGTGGAAAAATTTGAATGTCATGTCGAGCTGGTATCGGCTTCTGGAATACCGAAAGGATCTCTCATCTCGGCTCCATCATTTGTGCTTGTGGGACCATCCACCACATCCACAGTGGCAACTGGATCAGGAGACTTATTCTTGCAGCGTCTCACCAATCTCTCCGGCACCCAAGGCACCCAAAGAGGTTCCGTCTGGTCCTGTGGAAACACACAAACAGACCCTCTCGCCCACGTCAACACCAGATCTGGTCGATCCTCTCCAAATCTCCGGACAGAAGGTCCACCTACAGGTGGCTGCTGAGGAGGCATAGGGAGGCGGCGCAAAAGCTAATTCGCCTTCCTCCTCCACCTCGGCTCTTTTATTTTGTCCTTTCTGTCCACCTGATAACACTGTGTCTCCTTTCTTTTTCCTTTTTCTTTTTAAGCCCTTCTCCTCTTCCGGACATACTTTCTTGTTGCTCTGTAAGGATTTTCTGACCTGTCTTGACTGCCTCTACACACAGTTTCAAACAGTAACAGAGTCCATATATCAGAACAAACAAGACCAAAACTATCAGACCTACCCACAAAGGGTCAATGGGAGAAAAAAAGCATAACTACACAGCAAGGATCTCTTGATCACTACACTGAGGTTATCATAGTTCCTTAATCTATCCTGAAACCGTGAACCTTAATTTGTCCCAAAGCCATGAACCTTTAGTTACCTTGTACCTGCTTCCTGGCAACGTTATATTCGCCTCTATTTTATCGGAGGTCCTTCCCAAACTCCTGGGTTACTTTGTGCCTACTTCCTGGCAACTTTATGCTCACCTCTATTTTATCCGAGGTCCTTCCCAAACTCCTGGGGTCGCAAGTTTCACTCACCGTGAACTTACCCTGCCGGCAACCACTGACTGCTGAAAGTTCTGAACTCGGTGGGGGAGTCGGTTCCCCGTACGGGCCACCAATTGTCGCGCCCGCTCTCGACCAGCAAGAATGATGCGACCACCAGTCCTTCTAACAGCAGTTTATTCAGCCTTCATCTTTCTTCTTTCTCTTCATCAGTACCGTTCCCCAGCTGAAGAGTTCTGAATCCAAGCCGGATCCTTCTCAACAGTCTGTTTTACGGGAACCTTTATTAACCACTCCTTCCCTGTGATGCAGTTCTGAATCCTCCCTGTAGCAGGGGGTCTTCGCTCGTGCCTGAAGATGTTTCTTGTCCCGGGTTTCGGCACCACTTCTTGCACGCGCCCAACTCGCCAGCAAGAACGACGCTGCTACAGGATCCTTCTGCACACGTTTATTCAGTCCTATTTCTTCTTGTTTATATCTCCCTTGTTTATATCTCTCCCTTGTTTATATCTCTCTTGTTTTTATATCTCCCCCGAACCCTGGGCCTCTCACTCCTTTTATACTCTCTCTCATCCACGCACCACAGGCCACACCCCCTCGCCAGTCACGAGGCTTCAGCTAATCAGGGCAGCAGGGGCAAATCTCCACCAAATTGGATTCACCTGTATCCTGGTACACCTGCGCAGCACTCAAGATGTTTGTGGCTTATATGAGGAAGTCAGGTGCAAGTCATACGACTTAGCTGCAGTCCCTGGCACCTTTGGGACTGCCGCCACACCCGCTCCTAACATTTCTCTGAGGAGTATTTGGAAAGGGGAGTTTGGATCACGACATCTCTGTATTATCCACTATTAAAACCAGTGGAGTTGGCTCGGGGCTGTGGCACGCATCTGGAGTCAGGACATTCCAAAGGCTAAGGCAGAAGACCCAAAATTCCCAGCCAGCCTGAGCTTCATTATAAGATGTTGTCTTGAAAACAAACAAACAGGGCTAGAGACACCGCTCAGTTGGTAAATTGCTTGACATACAAGCCCAGGGACCCGAGTCTGGACCACGAGCACCCGGGGATCCTAGTCTGGACCACGAGCGCCCATGTAAAATCCTGAGCATCATGGCAAGCATTTGTGATTCCCAGCATTCCGGAAGTGGAGAATGGAGAGTCCCTGAGGCTCGCTGGGCCAATCTAGCATAATTGCGTGAATCCCTGGTGCCAATGAGAGACCCTGTTTTAAAAACTAAGGTCGGGGCCAAGGAGGTGGGTCAAAGCACTTGCCACCAACCCTGGTAACCTAAGTTCTGTTCCCACATAAAGCCAGGCACAGGACAGAAGTACACCTTCAACACAGGAGAGGCAGACAGGAGGACCAGCTGGCCAGACAGTCTAAACAAGTCAGTGAGCGCCAACTCCTCTCAAAAAACTAAGGCTGAGAGCGCTGAGGAAGACCTGATGTCAGCTTCCAGCCTCCACACACACATCTTACACACAGGCACAAACACAATGACCCTTCCATACACCCACTAACTCCCCTTAAAACACACCCAACAGCAGTAAACTGGGACCCACAACTGTCTGTTTTCCCAGAGGCCACCAGCACCAGGGACCCCAGGTAAGAGCCCTCCCTATGCCCACCAGTTCCCCTTAAATCTCACCCAACAGTCATGCACTGCACCCCAAGCCCTGGGCTCCATTTTCCAGTCCACAACTTCAGCAGAAGACCTCTGCTTTCCTGGAAACAACGTAGGCACCCAAACTCCAGAGGTCTGGTAGCCACAGAAACTCTAGTGGAGACACCTCTGACTTACTAGTCACCAGCACCCTCAGGCCACTCAAGCCAGACCAGAGAGGAAACGGAAACTAAGGGGGAAAAATAACCATCTAATAATGATAAACTCAGAAATCAGCTCCTAAACCTATAATAACCCCAAAATCCAGATGACTAGAGGCCAGTGTAAGAACATAGTCACCAACGGCCAAGACAATATGGCGCCACTGGAGTCCACATATCCCTCTACAGCAAGGCCTGGATACAGTTGAAGCACAAGAAAATGACCTTAAACCCAATCTTGTGAAGATAGTAGAGGCCTTTAAAGAGGAAATGAATAGATCCTTTAAAGATATAAAGGAAAATACAACCAAACAGATAAAGGAAATGAATGAAATTGTTCAAGACTTGAAAATGAAAATAGAAGCAATAAAGAAAACACAAACTGAGGGGATCCTGGAGATGGAAAACCTAGGGAAGGGAACAGGAACAACAGACACAAGCATCACCAACAGAATACAGGAGATGGGAGAGAGAATTCCAGGCATAGAAGATGCAACAGAAGAAACTGATACATTGATCAAAAAAAAAAATCTTAAATCCAAAAAATTCCTGACACAAACATCCAGGAAGTCTGGGACACTATGAAAAGACCAAACTTAAGAATAGGATTAGAAGAAATAGAAGGGGGCTGGAGAGATGGCTCAGAGGATAAGAGCACTGACTGCTCTTCTGAAGGTCCTGAGTTCAAATCCCAGTAACCATATGGTGGCTCACAACCATCTGTAATGAGATCTGATGCCCTCTTCTGGAGTGTCTGGAGACAGCTACAGTGTACTTATATATAATAAATAAATAAATATTTTTAAAAAGAAGAAGAAGAAGAAGAAGAAGAAGAAGAAAAAGAAGAAGAAGAAGAAGAAGAAGAAGAAGAAGAAGAAGAAGAAGAAGAAGAAGAAGAAGAAGAAGAAAGAGAAGATTCCAGCTCAAAGGCCCAGAAAATATTTTCAACAAAATCATAGAAGAAAATGTCCCTAACCTAAAGAAAGAGATGCCTATAAATGTACAAAAAAGCTTACAGAACACCAAATGATTGGACCTGAAAATAAACCCCCCACACCGATCACCACATAATAATCAAAACACTAAATGTACAGAACAAAGAAAGAACATTAAAAACTAGGAAGGGAAAAGGCCAAGGAGCATATAAAGGCAGACCTATCAGAATTACACCGGACTTCTCAACAAAGACTCTAAAAGCCAGAGGGGCTGAGCAGATGTCTTGCAAACCCTAAGAGATCTCTAATAGTCCAGACCCTAATAGTCCAGACTATTATATCCAGCAAAACTCTCAATCACCTAGATAGAGAAAACAAGACAGTCTAGGCAAAAACAAATTTAAACAATATCTATTCACAAACCCAGCCTTACAGAAGATACTAGAAGGAAAACTCCAACCTGAGGAGGTTAACTACACACAAGAAAATGCTGGAAATAAATAGTTTAACACCAGAAAAAAACAAAAGAAGGGAAACACACACACACAGAGGCAACCATCACCAACATTAAAATAACAGGAATTAACAATCATTGGTTATAAATCATTTCTCCAACATCAATGGACTCAATTCCCCAATAAAAAGACACAGATTAACAGAATGGATGTGAAAACAGGATTCATCATTCTGGGGCACACAAGAAACACACCTCAACATCAAAGATAGACATGACCTCAGAGCAAAGGGCTGGAAATTTTTTTCCAAGTAATTGGACCCAAGAAGCAAGATGCTATAGCCATTCTGATATCTAACAAAACAGACTTTGAGCCAAAATTAATCAAACAAGATAGGGAAGGACACTTCATACACATCAAAGGAAAATCCACCAGGTTGGCATCTCAATTCTGAATATCTATGCCCCAAATGCAAGGGCACCCACATTTGTAATGAAACATTATTAAAGCTTAAGTCACACATTCAACCACACACATTAGTAGTGGGAGACTTCAACACCTCACTCTCACCAATTGACAAGTCATCCAGACAGAAACTAAACAGAGAAATAATGGAATTAACAGATATTGTGATTAAAATAGACCTACCAGATATCTACAGAACACAAAAGAATATACCTTCTTCTCAGCACCTCACAGGCTCTTCTCCAAAACTGACCATATAATAGGTCACAAAGCAAGCCTCAGCAAATACAAGATAATTGAAATAGCCCCTTGTATCTTATCAGACCACCATGGACTAAAACTGGACCTCAACAACAACAATAGAAACGACAGAAAGCCTACAAATTCATGAATACCAAACAACTCTTACTCAATGACAACCAGATCAAGGAAGAAATAAAGAAAGACATGGAAAACTTTCTAGAATCCAATAAAAAAAAATGAAGACACAACATACCCAAATTTATGGGACAATGAAAGCAGTGCTAAGAGGAAAGTTCATAGCACTAAGAGCCTTCATGAAGAAATTAGTGAGATCTCATACTGGAAACTTAGCAACACACCCAAAAACTCTAGAGCAAAAAGAAACAAACACACCCAAGAGCAGGAAATGATCAAATTCATGATTGAGATCAATAAAATAGAAACAGAACAATACAAAGACTCAACAAAACCAAGAACTGGTTCTTGAGAAAATCAACAAAACACACAAATCTCTAACCAAACTAACTAAAAGGCAGAGACAGAATATCCAAATTAACAGAGTCAGAAATGAAAAGGGGGACATAACAATAGATATTGAGGAAGTTCAAAGATTCATTGGGCCTTCAAAAGCCTGTACTGCATAAAACTGTAAAATCTAAAAGAAATGGACAATTTTCTCAATAGATACCACTTACCAAAGTTAAATCAAGATCAGATTAAATAATCCTAATAGACCTATAACACCTAAGGAAATATAAGCAGTCATTAAAATCTCCCATCCAAAAAAAAAGCCGAGGGCTAGATGGTTTTAGTGCAGAATTCTACCAGACTTTCAACAAAGAGCTAATACCAATACACCTCAAATTATTCCACAAAATAGAAACAGAAGGAACACTGCCAAATTTATTATATGGGCCACAGTAACCCTGATACCTAAACCACACAAACCACACAAAGAAAGAGAATTTCAGGCCAACTTTCCTCATGAATACTGATACAAAAATACTCAATAAAATGCTTGCAAACTGAATCCAAAAACATATATATATATATATAAATCATTCACCATGATCAAGTAGGCTTCACCCCAGGAATGCAGGGATGGTTCAACATCTAAATCTATCAACGTAATCCACCATATAAACAAACGGAGAGGGCAAAAACACAATCATCTCATCAGATGCTGAAAAAACCTTCGACAAAATCCATTTCCCCTTCATGTTAAAAGTCTTGGAGAGACCAGGGATACAAGGCTCATACCCAAACATAATAAAGGCGATTTACAGCAGGTCTATATCTAACATCACACTAAATGGATAGAAACTCAAAGCTATCCCACTAAAATCAGGGACAAGACAAGGCTGTGTTCACTCCCTCCACATCTATTCAATATATTATTTGGAGTTCTAGCTGATCAATAAGATAACTGAAAGATAATAAGACAATTTGTATCAGGGGGATACAAATTGGAAAGGAAGAAGTCAAAATATCACTATTTGCAGATGATATGATAGCATACATAAGCAATCCCATAAATTCCTCCGGAGAACTCCTACAGCTAATAAGCATCATCAGCAAATGATGATGATGGATATAAAATTAATGATAAATGATAAACAGAACTGAGAAAGAAATCAGGGAAACAACAGTCCACAATGGTTACAAATAGTATAAAATCTCTATTTTAACTCTATCCAAGCAAGTGAAAGATCTGTGTGATAAGAACTTCAAGTCTTTGAAGAAAGAAATTGAAGAGGATATCAGAAGACAGAAAGATCTCTCATGCCCGTGCATAGGTAGAATTAACATAGTGAAAATGGCCATCTTACCAAAAGCGAGCCACAAATCCAAAGCAATCCCCATCAAAATTCCAAAACTATTCTTTATAGACCTTGAAAGGACAATTCTCAACTTCACATGAAAAGCAACAACAAAAATAGGAATCTAAAACAATCCTGAACAAGAAGAAGTCTGGAGGAATCACCATCCCTGACTTCAAGCTGTATTACAGAAAAATATGAATAAAGACCTCATGGCATCTGTGTTAAAACGAGCAAGTTAATCAATGGAAGTGAATCAAAAACCCAGAAGCCCACACACCTACTGACACCTGTTTTGGTTTTGTTTTGTTTTAAAGAAGCCAGAAATATACAGTGGAAAAAAGAAAGCATCTTCCACAAATGGTGCAGGTCTAACTGGATGTCAGTATGTACAAAGATGCAAATAGATCTATATCCATCACCCTGCACAAAACTCAAGTCCAAGTGGCTCAAAGACCTCAATATAAAACCAGAAACACTGAACCTGATAGAAGAGAAAGTGGAGCTGGGCGTGGTGGCGCACTCCTTTAATCCCAGCGCTGAGGAGGCAGAGGCAGGCAGATTTCTGAGTTCGAGGCCAGCCTGGTGTACAAAGTGAGTTCCAGGACAGCCAGGGCTATACAGAGAAACCCTGTCTTGAAAAATGTGAGAGAGAGAGAGAGAGAGAGAAAGAGAGAGAGAGAGAGAGAGAGAGAGAGAGAGAGAGAGAGAGAGAGAGAGAGAGAGAGAGAGAGAGAAAGTGGGGAATAGCCTTGACCACATTGGCACAAGAGACAACTTCCGGAGCACTAAGATCAACAGTTAATAAATGGGACCTCATGAAGCTGAAAATCTTCTGTAAAGCAAAGGACACTGTCATTAGGACAAAACGGCAGCCCACAGACTGGGAAAACCCCACATCTGACAGAGGGCTGATATACAAAAATATATAAAGACCTCAAGAAGCTAGATATCAACAAACCAAATAACCCAATTTTAAAAAGTAGGGCACAGAATGTGGAGAGATGGCTCCGATATTAGGAGCACTGATTGCTCTTCCAGAGGTCCCGAGTTCAAATCCCAGCATCCACATGGTGGCTCACAACCAAATGTAATGAGATCTGATGCCCTCTTCTGGTGTGTCTGAAGACAGTGACAGTGTACTCATTTACATAAAATACATAATCCATCTTTTAAAATAGGGCACAAATCTAAACAGAGAACTCTAGTCAAAGAAATCTCTGATGGCGAAGAAGAACTTAAAGAAATGTTTATCATCTTTAGCTGTCAGGGAAATGCAAATCAAATTCGCTCTGAGCCGGGGCAGTGGTGGCTCACACCTTTAACCCCAGCACTTGGGAGGCAGAGGCAGGCAGATTTCTGAGTTTGAGGCCAGCCTGGTCTACAGAGTGAGTTCCAGGACAGCCAGGGCTATACAGAGAAACCCTGTCTTGAAAAATGAGAGAGAGAGACAGAGAGAGAGAGAGAGAGAGAGAGAGAGAGAGAGAGAGAGAGAGAGGAATAGCCTTGACCACACCAGCCTGAACAGAACATAGTGCTTAGGAACTAGGATCAATGGTTAATAAATGGGACCTCATGAAGCTGAAAATCTCTCTCTAAAGCAAAGGACACTGTCATTAGGACAAAACGGCAGCCCACAGACTGGGAAAATCCCACATCGACAGAGGGCTGATATCCAAAAATATATAAAGACCTCAAGAAGCTAGACATCAACAAACCAAATAACCCAATTTAAAAAATAGGGCACAGAATGTGGAGAGATGGCTCCGATATTAGGACGCACTGATTGCTCTTCCAGAGGTCCCGAGTTCAAATCCCAGCATCCACATGGTGGCTCACAACCAAATGTAATGAGATCTGATGCCCTCTTCTGGTGTGTCTGAAGACAGTGACAGTGTACTCATTTACATAAAATACATAATCCATCTTTTAAAATAGGGCACAAATCTAAACAGAGAACTCTAGTCAAAGAAATCTCTGATGGCGAAGAAGAACTTAAAGAAATGTTTATCATCTTTAGCTGTCAGGGAAATGCAAATCAAATTCGCTCTGAGCCGGGGCAGTGGTGGCTCACACCTTTAACCCCAGCACTTGGGAGGCAGAGGCAGGCAGATTTCTGAGTTTGAGGCCAGCCTGGTCTACAGAGTGAGTTCCAGGACAGCCAGGGCTATACAGAGAAACCCTGTCTTGAAAAATGAGAGAGAGAGACAGAGAGAGAGAGAGAGAGAGAGAGAGAGAGAGAGAGAGAGAGAGAGGAATAGCCTTGACCACACCAGCCTGAACAGAACATAGTGCTTAGGAACTAGGATCAATGGTTAATAAATGGGACCTCATGAAGCTGAAAATCTCTCTCTAAAGCAAAGGACACTGTCATTAGGACAAAACGGCAGCCCACAGACTGGGAAAATCCCACATCGACAGAGGGCTGATATCCAAAAATATATAAAGACCTCAAGAAGCTAGACATCAACAAACCAAATAACCCAATTTAAAAAATAGGGCACAGAATGTGGAGAGATGGCTCCGATATTAGGAGCACTGATTGCTCTTCCAGAGGTCCCGAGTTCAAATCCCAGCAACCACATGGTGGCTCACAACCATCTGTAATGAGATCTGATGCCCTCTTCTGGTGTGTCTGAAGACAGTGACAGTGTACTCATTTACATAAAATACATAATCCATCTTTTAAAATAGGGCACAAATCTAAACAGAGAACTCTAGTCAAAGAAATCTCTGATGGCGAAGAAGAACTTAAAGAAATGTTCATCATCTTTAGCTGTCAGGGAAATGCAAATCAAATTCGCTCTGAGCCGGGCAGTGGTGGCTCACACCTTTAACCCCAGCACTTGGGAGGCAGAGGCAGGCAGATTTCTGAGTTTGAGGCCAGCCTGGTCTACAGAGTGAGTTCCAGGACAGCCAAGGCTATACAGAGAAACTCTGTCTCGAAACAAAACAAAACAAAACAAAACAATAAAATAAAATAAAATAAAATAAAATAAAATAAAATAAAATACCAAATTGGCTCTGAGAATCCATCTTATTCGGATGGCTAAGATAAAAAACTAAAGAAGCCCACACACCTACTGACACCTGTTTTGTTTTGAGGTGCTGATTAAGGTGTGGAGCAAGGGGAACACTCCTCTATTGCTAGTGGGAGTGCAAACTTATACTTGCACAGTCATTTTGGAAATCAATTTGATGGTTTCTCAGAAAATTGGGAATAGATCTACCTCAAGACCCTCCTGGCATGTACCCAAAGGGTGCTCCACCATCCCACACAGACTCTTGTTCAGCCATGTTCATAGTAGCTTTATTTGTAAACACCAGAAACAGGAAACAACCAAGATGCCTCTCAACAAAAGAATGGTTGGAGAAACATGATACGTTTACACAATGGAGTATTGCTCAGCTATTAAAAACAGTGACATTGTAAAATCTTCAAGCAAATGAATGGAACTGGAAAAGACCATCTTGAGTGAAATCACTCAGACTAAGAAAGAAAAATGTGGTATGTACTCACTTATAAGTGGAAGTTAGCCTCCGAGTTCAAGGCCAGCCTGGTCTAGGATGGCCAGGACTACACAGAGAATCCTTGTCTTTAAAAAGTACTCAGGGGGGCTGGTGAGATGGCTCAGCAGGTAAGAGCACCCGACTGCTCTTCCAAAGGTCCTGAGTTCAAATCCCAGCAACCACATGGTGGCTCACAACCATCCGTAATGAGATCTGACTCCCTCTTCTGGTGTGTCTGAAGACAGCTACAGTGTACTTACATATAATAAATAAATTAAAAAAAAAAAAGTACTCAGGAGGCAGAGGCAGGCAGATTTCTGAGTTCGAGGCCAGCCTGGTCTACAGAGTGAGTTCCAGGATAGCCAGGGCTACACAGAGAAACCCTGTCTAGAAAAACCAAAAACCAAAAAAAAAAAAAAAAAAAAAAAAAAAAAAGTACATGCATTGTCAGGCAGTGGGCAGTGGTAGCATAAACCTTTAACCCCAGCACTTGGGAGGCAGAGGCAGGTGGATTTCTGAGTTCAAGGCCAGCCTGGTCTACAAAGTGAGTTCCAGGACAGCCAGAGCTATACTGAGAAACCGTCTCGAAAACAAACAAACAAGAAAGTACATGCACACACACACACACACACACACACACACACACACACACACACACACAGAGAGAGAGAGAGAGAGAGAGAGAGAGAGAGAGAGAGAGAGAGAGAGAGAGAGAGAGAGAGTCAGGAGGCTCTCGGTGAGTTCCAGGCCAGGACTACATAGGGAGACTCTGTCTCAAGGAATTTTTTTTCCTTTGACTTTTTAGGTTCTCAATCTAAGGGCCCCCTCAGGGCCTCATGCATAGTAACAAAAGAACTTTAGTTACTTTAGTAACTTTAAAAGTCCCACAGTCTTTACATATTCTTAAATTTTCAATCTCTTTAAAATATCCATCTCTTTTAAAATCCAAAGTCTTTTTACAATTAAAAGTCTCTTAACTGTGGGCTCTACTAAAACAGTGGTACGTCGACACAAAGTAAGTTGTAAGGGTCACGGTGTCTTCATAAGGCAAAGAAAACCCAAAGGGACAGCAATGTGAGGGCGTTACTGCGCAAAGTTCTGAGGAGAGGAGACAAAAGCATAGGACTGCGTGGGAGAGAGATGGGAGTAGCAGCCGCTAAGGCCAGAGCCTGCCGTGCCCCACCCTCGCCCCCAACCCCACCCCTCCAGCCCCCACAGCCCGGCACTGAGCAGAGAAGCACAAATATCCAAGGACCTCTCTTCCCGAAATCCACCCTCTGGGTCAGGACCTCTGACAAGAGGTTTTCAGGGTTTTTTGTTTGTTTGTTTTTCGAGACAGGGTAAGGTTCAGGTTTAAATGGAGGGGCGAGAGGCAGAGGTGTAACTAAGCAATCTTCATCAGGATATGGCCCCGCCCATCACTGACCCATCTTTATGTGTGCTCCAGTCTCTCGTAGGTGGTCTGACCAGCTGCCTAGAACCACGTGGTTCTGCCAGAACTAAGAGATTCCCAGAATTTCTTTCCTGGTAAGTTCCTTTGCGGGCTGGGCCCGAGTCTCCACGGGAGACTCCGAGGACTTCGGCTTCAGTGGTCCAGTAGCCAAGGGGAGGGCGCAGAGCATCTCCGCAGTAGCCTCATTCTGGCCGCCATTCTCACACCCCCCCCGCCCCCCGCCTGAATCTTGACTCCTCCGGTGCCTCACGTACCTGGGAGCAGATGGTGTTCATAAACGATGTTTAACCTGAACGCACAGCTTAAAGCAGGGATTCTCAGCCTTCCTAATGCTGCGACCCTTTAATGCGATTCCTCATGTAGTGGTGACCGTTCCAGCCATAAAATTACTTAGTTGCTACTTCATAAATGAATTTTGCTACTGTTATGAATCATAATGTAAATATATAATATACACAAAATTTGATATGCAAACCCCAAAGGGGTTACGACCCACAGATTGAGAACCACTGGCTTAGAGACTATTTGGGGGGCAGAGTATGTTTGTTAGCATTTTTTTTCTAGGCTCCACCCCACAGTTACCTGGTAACAGCCAAGGGGCTGGCGTGTGGCCTGTCCTCACTCTCTTGTTCTTCTCTTGCTCTCTTCCTGCTCTGTCCCTTCTCTCCCCCATCCCCCTACCTCCCCACTCTCTCCACGCTCATGACCGGCCTCACTCCTCCTCCTCTCCTTCTCCCCTCTCCCTCTCTCCTCTCTTCCCAATTCCCCTCCCCATACCCTGAATAAACTCATATACTATACCGTCCTGTGTCTGGTCCCTCGAGTGGGGGTGGGAGGGATGCACTCAGCATGG